>NC_057829.1:29836439-30137651 GCF_910594005.1 Cervus elaphus | reverse complement strand
AAAGTGAAACAGGAGAGTGAAAAAGTTGGCTGAACACTCAACATTCAAAAAAACGAAGATCATGGCATCCAGTCCCATCACTTCTAGCAAACAGATGGGGAAACAATGGAAACAGTGACAGACTTTATTTTCTTGGGCTCCAAAATCACTGTGGATGGTGACTGCAGCCATGAAATTAAAAGATGCTTGCTCCTTGGAAGAAAAGCTATGACCAACCTAGACAGTATATTAAAAAGCAGAGACATTAGTTTTTTGCCATCAGAGGTCTGTCTAGTCAAAGCTATGATTTTTCCAGCAGTCATGTATGGATGTGCGAGCTGGACCATAAAGAAAGCCGAGTGCCAAAATATTGATGTTTTTGAACTTTGGTGTCGGAGAAAACTCTTGAGAGTCCCTCTGACTGCAAGGAGATCTAACCAGTCAATCCTAAAGGAAATCAGTCCTTAACATTCATTGGAAGGAGTGATGCTGAAGCTAAAGCTCCAATACTTTGGCCACCTGATGTGAAGAACTGACTCACTGGAAAAGACCCTGATGCTAGGAAAGATTGAAGGCAAGAGGAGAAGGGGACGACGGAGGATGAGATGGTTGGATGGGATCGCCAACTTGATAGACATGAGTTTGAGGAAGCTCCGGGAGTTGGTGATGGAAACAGGTGACTGGTGTGCTGCATTCCATGAGGTCACAAACAGTTAGACATGACTGAGTGACTGAACTGAAAAAGGAATGAGGTACTGATAGATGATATAACATGGACAAACCTCTAAAATACCATACTAAATGAAAGAGGACTGATATAAAAGGGAACGTATTGTTTGAAAGTATTATATATTGAGAATATAAATTAAAAAATTTACAGAAAAATATATTGTGTATATCTTTCCATGTTAATAAAAACACCTTCATTACTAAATCAATTTCTGCCATATGGATATATATTAATAAATTCAAAAACTCATAAGACAAAAGGCATAGATAGACAGGTTAGTGGTTGCCTAGGGCCGAAAGAGAGAGGAACTGAGGAAAAATGGTATGTTCTGGAATGAAGAAAATTGATTGTAAATAATATTAAAAGTGACTGTAGTCATGATCACTCAACTTTATGAATATATCCCCAAGACAAAATTACACGTTTTAAATGAGTAAATGGTATGGTATATGAATTCTACCTCAATAAACTATTAGAAAAAAAGATGAAATACAGGAAGAATAATCAGAAACTAAAGAGCTCTGCTGCCTACTGGTGGGTAGGAAAAGTATGAAAGAGTGAAAACTGGAATGTGGAAGAAAGGATGAGTGGAGAGAGACACTTCACTGAGTATCTATGTAGTCATGGTAACTTTTAATATATCAGAAAAAAAGTTAACATGACAGGATGTGCAGGGAAGTCTGTGGTGTTGGACTGAAGTAGACAATACCAATATGAACCCATATTTTAAAAATACATATACACAGATATAGAAGTAGTAGATGTGTTTACATATTCACATATTTTCTAATCTCATCCACAGAAATCTAAAAATACAGACAATCTAGTAGAAATGAGAATGGTCAGTGCCAATAAAAGGATCAAAGGCTTCTTAGAGAAATGGCTGATTCCATGGCTAGGGATAAGTACAAGATGATCTTGGACTATCTTGTGTCAGGACATAAGGAAATAAAGAAATGATAGGAGCAGGTTGAAAGGGCACAAGAGACAACTTGGAGGTGCTTCCAATAGCCAAATCTAGAACTATCTGAGCAACAAATAATGATACTAATGAAGGTGCATCCACAGAATAAAATAAATATCTTTGAGTTCATGCTGATATAAATAAGTAAATGAATAAACAAATGGGGAGAAGAGAAAGCTCTTTCTGATGACAGAATTCCAATTAATGAATACATGATGAATAATAAAAATTAAAAACTCATTATTTGGTTGACACTACAGTAATCATTATTACTAATCAATCAATGGATGTTAAAATTTGAGAGCAAAAGTATAATGGGGGGGGGAGATGAAAGATAAAATCTCAAAGTATCGTCCCCAAAAATATTTTGTTAAGAAGAGACAAACATTAATTTACAAAGGAGAAATTTGAGAGGCACCATCTTATGTAAGTGATCAAAGTTAATGTCACCACCAATGAGGCAAACTGATATCATATGCCTCCTGATATGATGTACTGAGGAGAGCAAAATATCATCTGTGTGGTATTCTTGCCTAAAAATGCATAACGTGAATTTTATCTTGAGGAAACAGTCAAATTCAAATTGAGACATTCTACAAAATAGCCAGGCAGTATAAGAGTGTCAGAGTCACAAAAGACAAAAGAAAGACTGCAAAACTATGCCAGACTGTAAGAGAATAAGAGGAATTGACTAATGACTCATGCAGTGTGGGATCCCGGATTGTATCCTAGGCCAGAAAAAGAACAGTACTGATAATTGGTGACATATGAATAAGGCCTGTAGCTTTATTAGTACTATGAAATCAGTATTAAATTCTTGGCTTTGATCATTTTACTATAATTACATGAAATATTAATGTTTAGGAAAGCTGGGTAATTAATATATGGAAGATCTCTATTGTTTCTAACAACTTTGCTGCAGAAAATGAGAAGTTAAAAAATTAAGACCAATGCTGTTACAAACATCCTTGTGTATAAATCTTTGTGCATAGGCTAAATCATTCCACAGAATTACTTCCTATAAGCAAAGATACTGAGTCAAAGCTTTACATTTTTAAAATATTTTTGATATGTATTTCCAAGCTATCTTCCAGGAAAGTTGTACAAAATTTCTCCCACCAGCAGTGGGTCTCAATTACTTTTCAAATTTCTAAGATGTACCAGATGATCTCTAAGATCATCTCTAGTTCTTATTTGCATCAAAACCTTATTTACATTCCACAAATTAGTTTACATGTTCCCTTTAGAAATATTGTTTCCATGATCACTAGTAAAAAATGAATTCATGCTTGCATTATTTCTACAGTGTATTTTTAGGTAAAATTCATATAATTCTTTCTTATTCTGGTTTCTAGTATAGATCTCACCTGGCTTACTCAAGAATAAGCTTTGCCGTAAAGGCCATATATCTTTGTTTCCAACATTACCTCAGCACAGTAGGTTACACATAGCAGTGGTTCAATTTAGCACTGTAGTAGTTAAACAAGTTGCAAGCTGCTTTCTGCCATGACATGTTCAGACAGCTATCTGCTGACATTTTAAGTCCCGATTTTGCTTGCATGAGGTCCTTCTTCATTTTGCTCTGCTTATATCTTTCCTAGTTCTTTGTAATTCAGGCTGTATTTGCAGAGGTGGGTACTAAGTTTCAGCTAATCCTAATAAGCACAGGATACTTGTCAAGAGTAGAACATGGAATAACAGGCATTCAGATGTAAGCTGTGGTGGCCCAACTGTGACCACAAACCTTTTGTTCTATCTTAATAAGTCATCTTCTGCATCAGTCAATCCTAGGAACTAAACTGAGATTTGGTTTAGATTCCCTATCTTTAGCCCTGAGTATTAGCCTTCCTAACACTCTAGTCTCTATCTTCTAAATCTAGACGGCTTTCACTGCAATGTGTTTGCTAGGAATTTTAGTATGTGCCAGCTCCTGGGAACCTTCCATTTTTAGAAGACCAATGCAGCTTCTATTGGAGAAGGAACTGGCAATCCACTCCAGCATTCTTGCCTGGAGAATCCCATGGTTAGAGGAGTCTGGTGAGCTTCAGTCCATGGGGTCACAAGAGTTGGAGATGACTTAGCGACTAAACCAGCAGCTTTTATATAAAAATAAACCTCTCTGAATGACACTGATTGACTCCTGAGAAAGAGTTCTTCCATATTCCTGCTACCATTCCTAGCTCATATAGTATCTTGGTGGGTTCATACTAGAATTCCTCAGGCTGTTGTACTCTTGTGGAGACTATACCCAAACTGACTTGACACCAGATTTGCTATCAGCTTGTGTAACCAGGACATCTTACTTAAACATCTGCCTCATCTGGGTTAAGTACTTTTTAGTTCTTATTAACTTGGCTTTCCTGAGTTTCCTATGTAACTCATCTACTATGCCTCTTTCTTGGATCATTAATCAACTTCCTATAATTTAACTTACCACAGTTTTGGCTTGTGAATTACAAAAACAGCACAAGAGGTCAATGCCCAGAACCCTCTGGCTGGCATGACTCATGTGGAGAAAAATAATCATCCAAACAGTATCCACTTAATATTTCTGTTTTCCTCTGTTACATAAAATTCAGAATAACTTGATAGAAAAAGCTATGCTTTGAAGCTGAATTGAGACCACCATATACATGGGAATGCATGGAAAGCTGAGTTGCAAACAGATCCCAGATTAAATGTCAGTACTGTCAGTGGTGACAAATGCCTCCATGCTTTACAAGTGGCATGCTGGATTGGGTTCTTGCTATCATGTGTCTTGCTATCATGTGTCAAAGAAACCTATTGACTTTCCTTATGATCCACTTCTTAAGTTGATATACCAATGTACAGGTTTTAAGAAGTTTACTACAGCCAACTGTTCCATTAAGGTTGAAAACACACACACACACACACACACACACACCCCTACCAATGTACAGGTTTTAAGAAGTTTACTACAGCCAACTGTTCCATTAAGGTTGAAAACACACACACACACACACACACACACCCCTCCCTTTCTCCCTCCCCTCTTTCTCTCCTTCCTCCCCCCTTTCTCTCCTTCCTCCCCCTGCCCCACTCACCTGATAGTTTTCTGTACTTACAAAACATCCAAACAAACAAACTTGAATATAGAGATTCTTTACAGAGTAGTATAATATAAGAATAGATTGATGAATTCGAGGCCATTTCAAAAGAAATGTTTTTTAATTACTCCCTGTGTCAAATTTTCAAAGTAGCTAGAGTCCAGGTTCTAAAAAGTTTAAATCTCTATGGATTTGCTATGAGGGCTTAAGTCTAAATGCGTCAATAGATTCCAGAAGAGTTGACTGCAAAACTGTTTATTTGATCCTAACAAATTGCACTGTTGATCTTTCAAATAATCACACTACAGTCTCTAATTTATGGTAAAACCTACTGCAAGATATAGAAAGTGAAGGCCATGGTTTATTTTCTAGAGCTCATGCACACATTCAGTACAAATAGCAGTTTAGATTGAAATATGAACCTTGCTAAGGGAACTATATAATTGTCCCAGGGAACTACACTTTTTGCCTAGGCCTCCATCTACTGTTCCTCACCTAACTTTCCTTAAGACCTACACATCCTCCTCTAAGTATCTAAACATCATCAAGAGGGAGTAAGAATTTTAAAATAATTCCTTCATTAAAATGTGAGTCTCAGAAAGAAATGTTTTATAGAAAATTCAGTGACAAAGATTTATCTGAAAAATTTCACAAAAAATCTACTTTGAATCATAGAATATAATCACACTATATATCATATAAATGTAGGCTCTTCAGTGAAGACATATTCCTACAGCTCTACATTTTAGGTGTCTCTACCATGCAGTTATTTTTCTAAAAAAATTTTTTAAGTGTTTAATTATGGCTGTGCTGGGTCTTTGCTGCTGTGCATGGGTTTTTTTCTAGCTGTGGCAAGTGGGGGCTACCCTGTAATTGAGGTGAATGGGATCCTCATTGCTGTGGCTTCTCTTGTAGAACATGGGCTCTAGGAACACAGGCTTCAGTAGCTGTAGCACATGGACTTAGTTGCCCTGCGGCGAATCTTCCCAGGCTAAGGATCAAACCTATGCCCTCTATATAGCAAGGTGGATTGTCAACTACTGGACCACCAGGGAGTTCCTACCATTCAGTTCTTAAAACCCTTAAACCAAGAATATCTCCTGGAAATGGAGACATTTCTCAAATGCTACCTGCTGCTTCTATGTGGGTTTAAAAATGGGAAACACAGAGCTTATCTTATTTTAAACACTATTTTGACCTTCTATATCCAACTTATGGTAATTATTAATATTATAAGAATTTGCATCATTTTATTAACAGAGACAGTATCTCCTTAGTATTGATTGAGAATTTTATTAATGGGTTACTTATATTTTCCCCCTAATTTAAGGGAAAAATGTTTAATAAAAATCAGGCCAGCAGCAATTCTTTTTGAGAGCACTTTAGTATAAACTTTCTTCATGACTGAATTCATTAGCCTCTTGCATTAGTCTTTGTTTATCATCTTTAAACCAAGCCAATCTTTATTAATTTTCTAAGGCGTTTTCCCTAGTGCTTTCATCCCAGTTTATATATAGCTCCTTTTCTCTACAATTTTTCTAACCCTATCAAATTTGTCTCATTCTAAGCCCATGGGATTGTTCATCACTAATACGTTTTAGAGGGATTATTGCAGCTTTTATTATTTGGCATTTAATTAAAAAAAAAAAAAAGAAAGATCTACATCTTTAGTATTTGTTGATCCTTCTGAAACAGAGCTTTATAAACAAGTGTAAGTATAGTTCCTTTCTTTTATTGAATTATGATAAACTGACCACAAGATGTTTCTCAGCCCAAATCTCTTTCTTCTCAGTATGTACTTTAAGCACTTAATCATGTCCTGTGCAGTACAGCATTCAAAGGCCTATTACAACTTACCATTTCATGCTTACCCACACCCATCTCCCTGATATGTAACTTTCTCTGTGATACATCATACCCTTTAAGGGCTCTTTGCCTTTTGATCTTAGTGCTCCATTAACTTAAATTCTTTTGTAATATCAACTTGCCAAAACTGTAAGTATTCTTCAAAGCCTAATTCAAACACCACTTCCTCTGTGAAACTTACAAATTTCTTCATTCTTGATCCTATAAAAATTTGCTCATAAAAGTTGTATACAACTTCTCATGTTGTATTAGTGGGCTATGTCTCTTCTAGATTCCAAGAAAAGGAGATTTTGTCTTATTTTATCTCTGTAACTACAATTTTTGAATATAGAAGGCATTCAGTAAAATGACCCTGACTTGAATTCGTTTATACGGCTACTTTACTGTTTTAATCTGTCGGTATCTTGCCTCTCCAACTTGTTCTTCTTGGAGTTAGAGATTCTCAGGCTTAAATTCTATATTATCTGGCATATTCTTAGCACATGATCAAGAATTTGTGAGTTGGAAGAAATTTTAGAAATAACACAAGTCCAAAACATCAACCAATGTAGTAATTCATTTTACTAAATAGTTTTGTTTAAATATCTATAATGACTTGCATAGCCACATAGACTGGTTTGCCCAGGATAGTCCTATTACAATTAATAGTGCCCCCCTTCCATTTCCAAAAGTATGTAAGTTTTGAAGACAAGTTTTGTGGTTATTCAAATAATGAAAAACTATTTCCTCACAAGTACCGGACAGCTGAACAAGCCCTAATTATTATACGCTTTGAATTCTGAACCATGTGAAGGTACTGCCTACTCACAAGGCACTTAAAAAAATTTTCCCTTTGTTATAGGTGAGTATGGGTGAAATTCTAGGAAATCAGAGTATGGTCAAAATTTATTACAATGAGCAAATCATATAAACTAGGAGTCCCTACCTCTGGAATCTAATGCCTGATGATCTGAGGTAGAGCTGAAGTGATAACAACAGAAATAAAGTATACAATAAATGTACAGTGCTTGAAACTAACACAACATTGTAAAGCAACTATCTGTCAATTAAAAATAAATTTTAAAAAAGGGTTCATCGAAATTTTAATATATGGAAATTAAAATTAATGTCAAAAGAACATTAATAATTAAGGTTGTAGAAAATTAAAAAAAAAAAACAAGTAATGCGCTTCAATCATCCCTAAACCACCCCCCGCCCCTAGTCCATGGAAAGACTGTCTTCCACGAAACTAGTTCCTGGTGCCAAAAAGGTTGGGGATTGCTGATATTAAGTGCAAAATAATGAGACAAAAAAAATAGGCCACTTTCTTGGGACAAGAAAAGCTCTAAATATAGGAACTTAAAATAGTTTACTAGAAACAGGGACAAGCAAACTTTATGGACCAAGATTAAACAAAGGGGGAAAGTCCTCAGGAATACTGGCTTCTATAGGGCTACTTTAAAAATCAATGATTCAAAAATGATATGAGCTTCTTAAGATGTTTAATTGGGATAAACTGTCTGATCCTAATAATAGGAACAAGGCAACAGTTAAGTCCTCATTTAAATAGTTTTTCATATTAAATGTAAAAACACTTTATTCCTTTTAACTGAGGAAAAATTTAGCTGTTCAATTATCTGAATTATACTTATCTGCTACCCTTCCAAAGGTTTTTATCCGAGCCAAAAACTTGCATGCGGTGTTTAAGCCAAAATAAAATTTTGCCGCCAAGTTGTAATGTTCTGAAAAATGAATTTTGGTGTCTAATTGAATTGCAGGAAAATCACTTACTGGGTATAATCAATAATTACTCTGAAAAATATTTGGTAATATACTTCTTAGGTAAATATCTATTTGTATACTTTCAAGAGCTTTAAATTATAGAAATTGATTATATAGTTTTAAAACACAACAGATACATGCTCTAAGAACTATTCAAGCTAACGTCTATCCATCTAGGGTTTCCCAAGTGACTCCAAGGTAGAGAATCTGCCTGCCAATGCGGGAGATACAGAAGATATGGGTTCAATCCCTGGGTCAGGAAATGACAACCCACTCCAGTGTTCCTGTCTGAAAAATTCCAAGGACAGAGGAGCCTGGTAGGCTACAGTCCACAGGGTTATAAAGAGTCGTACATGATAGAGTGAGCTCACTATCTATCTATCTGTCAGTGTGTAGCTAAACATATCTAGCATCTAGATATCCATTCACATACATGAAATGCATTTATAGGTACACACTCTTTTTCATCAGAATGTTTTCTAGCTCTAACAGATTCTAACTAAAGAGTATTGGAGGGTATTTGGGAGAAACTCTAAAAAACACAGTTAACCCAGTATGGACTAGTTCATACATAGACGCTTTCTTAGATTAAGGGGCCCCTGGGTGTATTCCTACCTGAAGATTTACTGTTATTGATCTTACGGTTAAGTGTGTAACCGGGAAGGAGATAGTGATCATTTAAATAAACATTCTGAGGTACACTGTGAGCCAGGGGTTTTCCAACCCTGGTGCCATCTATATTTTGGGTCAGATAATTCTTTGTTGTGAGTTGCTATCCTGTGAATTAAAGGATGTCTAGTGGCATCTCTGGCCTCTATCCATTAGATACTAGTAGAATTCCCCAACCTTCCTCTACCTATTCCATTGTGGCAACCAACAGGAAAGAGAACAACTGCTCCAAGCTGAGAACCACTGCTGCAATAAATACATAAGGCAGCATAGTGCAGAATAGATTATACTAGATTAAGAATCAAAAGGTTAGGTTCTAATCCAGCTGTTTTTGCCTCTAACTTCGGGGTCATGGGGAAATTACCTAATCTAGCAGTTTTCAAAGTGGATTATGGGTGCAGTATTACTAAATCAGCTAACAACCTTACATAACAAATAGATCAGCCCACTTAACTTTCCAGGACCATATACTTTTCAAATTTATAATAAAAGATATTCACTAAGGATGTTAGGTTCTATTGCTATTGCTTATAACAAACCAACTCATACATCATAAACAGCTAGAACAGTTGAAAAAAATTTTTTTTAAATTTTTAATAAATGAAGGTATGAGAGCTGCCAAAGTAGTCAAGACTTGATGGGACAAGACCTCTGAGAAAAGAGAACCTTTAAGAGCTATGCTGATGTGCTAAAAGTTGACTTTCTCCTTCAGGGCCTGGTAATTCTTGGTTCTGGTGAATGTCTCAGAATCTGGGGAACTGGCTTATGCTAAGAGGGCTTCCCCTTAGCTCCGCTGGTAAAGAATCTGCCTGAAATGCAGGAGACCCATTTGATTCCTGGGTCAGCAAGATCCCCTTAAGAAGGAGTTCAGTTCAGTTGCTCAGTCATGTCCGACTCTTTGCAACCCCATGGACTGTAGCACATCAGGCTTCCCTGTCCATCACCAACTCCTGGAGCTTGCTCAAATTCATGTCCATCGAGTCAGTGATGCCATACGACCATCTCATCCTCTGTCATCCCCTTCTCCTCCTGCCTTCAATCTTCCCCAGCATCAGGGTCTCTTCCCAAGGGTCAGTTCTTTGCATCAGGTGGCCAAAGTGTTGGGGCTTCAACTTCAGCATCAGTCCGTCCAATGAATATTTAGGACTGATTTCCTTTAGGATTGACTGGTTGGATCTCCTTGCAGTCCAAGGGTCTCTCAAGAATCTTTTCCAATACCACAGTTCAAAAGCATCAATTCTTCACTGCTCAGCTTTTTTTATGGTCCAACTCTCACATCCATACATGACTACTAGAAAAATCAAAGCTTTGACTAGATGGACCTTTGTTGGCAAAGTAATGTCTCTGCTTTTTAAATATGCTGTCCAGGTTTGTCATAGCTTTTCTTCCAAGGAGCAAGTGTCTTTTGATTTCATGGCTGCAGTCACCATCTGCAGTGATTTTGGAGCCCCCAAAAATAAAGTCTGTCACTGTTTCCATTGTTTCCCCATCTATTTGCCATGAAGTGATGGGACAGGATGTCATGATCTTAGTTTTCTGAATGCTGAGCTTTAGGCCAGCTTTTTCATCCTCCTCTTTCATCAAAATGCTCTTTAGTTCCTCTTCACTTTCTGCCATAAGGGTGGTGTCATCTGCATATCTGAGGTTATTGATATTTCTCCTGGCAATCTTGATTCAAGCTTGTGCTTCATCCAGTCCAGCATTTCGCATGATGCACTCTGCATATAAGTTAAATAAGCAGGGTGACAATATACAGCCTTGTTGTCCTCCTTTCCCAATTTGGAACCAGTCCATTGTTCCATGTCCAGTTCTAACTGTTGCTTCTTGACCTGCACACATGTTTCTCAGGAGGCACATCAGGTGGTCTGGTATTCCCACCTCTTGAAGAATTTTCCACAGTTTATGGAAATGGCTATCTAACCCAGTATTCTTGCCTAGAGAATCCCCATGGACAGAGAAGCCAGGCAGACTACAGTCCACAGGGTCGCAGAGAGTTGGACACAACTGAGCGACTAAGTGCACAAGAGGCAACAAAGCCAATGGAGTTTCTGGCACTCTCCAGGCCTGGTGAGACACACCTGGAGTGAAGGCAATCTGAATTGAAGTGCCATGATCATGAAGGGGGTAGTGGAGTAAGACTGGTCTCAGGCGTTTTCTCCTTTGCAGTATCTGCCAAATTTGTAAGGCAGCAGACAAGAGGTCAACAGATTAAGCAGAAGATCTCTAAAAGGCAGAGTAATGTTTTTGGTAGTTATATGGTGCCAAAGAGAACCTACCAGTGAGTAGGGATCCTAGCAAATACCCCAGGATTTCAGGAGACCTGCAGAATTTCAGGAGTGAGGAGGAAAAAAAACCAGAAATAGACTGAGCCTTATAAAAACTGCAACAAAGCCTTGTGTTGGTTCACCTTCTGATCTAGCTTTACTTTAGCTGCCTTCTACAAAAAGACAGTATCACCAGCAGAAATGCCATAATTTATTAGGGATAAAAGAAACAGATCTACAGATAACTGAGATATAGCTTTTGGACATGCAGTTTACTATTACTATAATTAACATGTTTGAAAAATTAATGACAAGGTAGAGGATTACATTATAAAACTGAGATCAATAAAAAAGAACCAAATAATTTAGAAAAAGAAGAATGTGATTACTGAAATAATGAAATCAACAGATGTGTTGAAATGCAGATAGGAGAAAGCAAAAGAGAAAGGATTAGTGAACTAATGCTAGGTCACTGCAAAACACACAAGCTGAAGCCTGAGGGAAGAAAAAGGATAAAAGATACAAAAAAGGTAAAAAAGACATATGGAACACAATGAAAAAGGCCCAAGATATGTGTGATTGGTCTCTAATTGGAAAGACAGAAATGCAGTATCTAAAGAGATAATTACTGAGAATTTTCCCAAATTGTTCAGCAACATTAAGAAGATGATGCAGAGTCAAAGATGAAAGAAGCACTAAAAATCCCAATAGGATAAACACAAAACCAAATACAAAATTAAAGTCAAAGATAGAGAACAAACTTATGCTTGTCAGGGGAGGAAGTATCGGAGTAAGAGATAGTCAGGGAGTTTAGGATTGACATGTTAACAATGCTAGATTTAAAATGGATAACCAACAAAGTCCTCCTATATAGCACAGAGAACTCAGCTCAATGCTGTGTGGCTACCTGGGTGGGAGTATAGTTTGGAGGAGAATGGACACATGTAATACGTATCACTGAGTCCCTTTGCTGTAGCCCTGAAACTATCACAGTATTGTTAATTACCTGTACTCCATACAAGATAAAAAGTCAAAAGACAAACAAACCAAAGTTAAGCTCAAAGAGAAATCGCAAAAAGCAGTAAGAGAAAATGAAACTATCATGTTCAAAGAACCAAGAATAAGACTAATGCCTGGCTTCTCAACAAAGATAAAAGAATCCAAAAGATAATGGAAGGTGATCATTAAAGAGCTCAAGTAATATAACCCAGTATATAGAGTTCCATATTTATTGAAAGGCAAAATAGAAACATTTTCAAGCAAAACCCAAAAGAATTCACACACTGACTGAAACACTAAAAGGGGAGCTGTTTAGGCAGAAGAAAAATTATGCAATAATTTGTAAATACTTAGACGAAAACACGGAAATGCAAAAGGGAAAGAGAAACAATGGAAGGAGTATACTCAACTGCAGAAGATAACAGTGTTTTGTCACTACAAGGCATTAAGATATATGTAAAGATATCTGTAGAACTGAAATGAATGACAACAATAATACAAAAGATTGAAAGGTTTAGATGGATTTAAAACTTCTAAGATCGGACACGACTGAGCAACTAACACACACACACACACACACACACACAAGATCCTACTATTGTATGCGAAGTGGCAGAAGTTATCGTTTATATTTGACTTTAATAGGTCAAGGATAGGTTCTGTAATCTTTAGGGTACACATTAAAAGATATACCACTGGCAAACATATAGAGATAGAAATGAGAATTAAAAACATCTGATTAATCCAAAAGATGCAGGAAAGGACAGAAAAAAGAAAACAAATATGAGAAAATAGAACATGAATCCAATCATATGAGTTATTTATATTTAATATAAAGATTCCAAAAGATAGAGATTGTCAGAATTGAAAAACAACAAAAACTATATGATGACTGCAAAAAAAAAATCTTAAATTAAGACCAAAGAAAGGTAGAAAGTAAAGGAATAGAAACACATGCACCAGTGCAAATAATAACCCACAGAAAGCTGGCATATTTACACTAATAACAGATACCACAGACATTGAGGCAAGAGGCATTATTAGAAGTAAAAAGGGACATCTCAAAATGATAAAATGTTCAGTTTATCATGAAGATAAAAGAATTCTAAACTTATATACAGGACTTCCCTGGTGGTCTATGAGTCCAGAATCTACCTGCCAATGCAGGGGACATGGGTTTGATCCCTGCTCTGGGAAGACCCCACAAGCCTCAGAGCAACTGAGCCCACATGCAGCAGCTAGAGAAGTCTGGATGCCTAGAGCCCATGCTCTGCCAGAGAAGCCCCCACAGTGAGAAGTCTGTGTTCCACAATGAAGACTAGCTCTTGTTCACCGCAACTAGAGAAAGTTCGTGTATAGAAAATAAGACCCAGCGCAGCCAAAAATAAATAAATAAATATTAAACAAAATAACTTATGTGCGTGTAATAGGATACCTTCAAAATACATAAATCAAAACTTGATAGCACCAAAAGGAGAAATACACAAATTCAAATCAGAGTAGGGCTGTTTAATAAACCTCTCTTCATAACTGAAAAAACAAGCAGACAAAAATAAACAAGAATATAAATGGTCTGAACTACAAACTTGACAAACTTGACCTAACTGTGTATATAAAGACCATATATAAGAATATCAGCATTTGCATTTTTTTAAATGCCCAAAGAATATGTATAAAATTAACCATATGGCATGCAGTAAAAACAAAATTACAACAATTTTGAAGAAATAAAATCACCCAACATATCTGATCACAATAAAATTAAACAAAGTCAGAAACAAAATGATAATTAGAAAATCTCCAGGTACTTGGAAATTAAGCAAAACTTTCTAAGTAACTTAAGGATTTATTGAAAGATGAAAAATAAATAAAAATAAATTTCAAAGATGAAAATTAAACTAGATAATTGAGAAAAATCAATGAAGGCACTTGATTCTCTATAAGACTAATAATAATTGATCAACCCTGTGGAGGCCATCAAAATGCGCCTCTCAGATCTGCCATGTGCCATAACTAACTGATGGAACTAGCTATGTTCTGAATCCATCACTGCTTTCATGCTGGGTCCATGCTTCCCAACAGCATGGGACTGAGCACAGCAGGAAGACAGTGGAGTTTTTTTTGTTTTTTGGCTGTTGCTTCATTTATTTATTTATTTATTGACTGTGCTGGGTCTTTGCTGTTGTGTGGGCTTTTCTCTAGTGAGGCGTGCAGGCTTCTCACTGCTGTGGCGTCTCTTGTTACAGAGCACGGGACCTTAAGCACGCAGGCTTTGGGTTGTGGCATATGGGCTCAGTAGCTGTGGCTTCTGGGCTCTAGAACACAGGTTCAACAGCTGTGGCCCATGGGCTTAGTTGCTCCACGGCATGTGGGATCTTCCTGGACCAGGGATTGAACCCGAGTCTCCTGCACTGGCAGGTAGATTCTTTACCACTGAGTAACCAGGGAAGCCCTGGAATCCTATTCTTGAGAGAGGTGGGACTCTGTTCAAAGACCTGGCTTGATGAGCAACTATGGCTTGAGGAATCCTCACTGATGTTGTCAAAACTTAACTGTATTATAACCTAAGCCTCTTCCTACTTTCCTTCTTTCCTATGTACTTTCCTTCTCTCTAACACAGGGAACAGACCTGCATCACAATTGGACAGGTCTCTTTGCCCCCTCTGACTGCCATCTTATTATCCTTCACAGGTGTTTCCTTCAATAAATCTTTTGACATTTCACTTCATCTTTTCAAAAATGTAAACAATTAATTATCTGTGGCTGGCTGGGTCTTTGTTGCTGCCCACCAGCTTCCTCTAGTTGAGGTGAATGGGGGCTACGCTCTAGTAGTGGTGTGCAGGCTTCTGTTTACAGTGTCTTCTCTTGATGAGCACAGGCTCCAGGGGACACAGGCATCAGTAGCTGTAGCATGCCGGCTCAGTAGCTGCGGTCCATGGTCTCTAGAGCACAGGCTCAGTAGTTGTGGCACATGGGCTTAGTTGCTCTGAGGCATGTGGGATCTTCCTGGGCCAGGAATCTAATCTGTGTCTTCTGCATTGGCAGGTGGACTCTTAACCACTGGATAACCAGGCAAGTCCCTATAACTTCATCTTGGCATCTACTTCTTGGAAAATCCTAACTAAATTAAACTTCTAGGAAGTGATCAAGGAAAAGAGCAGAAATTTAATTCCAACGTCAGGAATTTTAAAAAGAACATCATAAATCCTATAGTAAGCAGGAAGGTGAGAGAAGAGTATAAATAATTTTATGCTGATAGATTTTAATATTTAGATGAAAAAAATTCCTAGAAAAAGCACAATTTATCAAAACTAGCATAGAAAGAAATGGAAGCTACACATTCTGATTCGATGAAAGAAGCTGAATCTGCAATGAAAAGTCATCCAACAAAGTATTCCCTAGGCCAGGACATTTTGAAGGATGAACTCTTTATAATATTTACATAAAACTAACATCAGTGTAATAAAACTCTAGAACAGCAAAAGGCACTTATCTAATTCACTTTATAAGATCATCATAATGTTCCTACTCAAACTAACAAAATGTTACAAGAAAGGAAAATTATAAGGAAACTCTCTCTAAGCAACACTGCAAAAATCAGAAACAAATCATAATTAGATCAAATCCAATGATGTAATACAAGAATATCACAATTATATTGGGATTATCTCAAGAATGCGAAGGTGGTTTTACCACTCCAAAACCAAGCTATAATTCACACATTAAAAGGAAAAGAAGGAAAGAAATCATATAGCAATCTTAATAGATCAGGACAGTTATTGGATAAAACACAACATTCTTTCATGAGTAAAAATAGTCTTAACAACAACAATAAAATTCTTAGTAAACTATGACTGGAAGGAAACTTCCTTAATTTGATAAAGAATATTGACCAAGAGACTATAGCAAATATCATTTTTGATGAAGTACTGAAGGTTTTTCACTGTTGGAAATGAGACAAAGATGCTCAAAATAACCATTTCAACTGTACTCATATTTGATATGCTGTACTGTGCTAGATAATACAGTTGAGAAAAAGTTTGAAAGAATGCAAACATCTGTGGGACTTCCCTGGTAGCTCAGTGATAGAGAATTCACCTGCCAGTGCAAGAGACAGTGGTTCAGTCACTGATGGGGGAAGATCCCACGTGCTGCGGAACAACTAAGCCTGTATGCCTCAAGTACTGAACCTGTGTCCTAGCGCCTGTGCTCCGAAACAAGGGAAGCCACCGCACTGAGAAGCCCGCACACCACAACTAGAGAGTAGCTCCCGCTTGCTACAACTAGAGAAAGCCCATACAGCCAAAAAAAAAATAAAGTTAATATTTGGGAAAGAAGCAAAATTGTAAATCTGTAAATATTCACAGATGATATCATTATATATACAGAAAATCCTACAGAACCAAGATACATTACTAAAATGAATAAAAACAAGGTCACAATAAAAAATCTATACATCAATAAAAAGCAAATAGAAACTGAAATCTAAAAGGATGTCATTTAAAAAGGGATAGCACTAAAAGACAAAAAACTTGGAATCTTACAAAGATAGACATTACAAGACTATTACACTGAAAATAACAAACATTTTGAGAAAAATTAAAGACCACTTAAAATATCAGAGGGAAATACTCTATGGATTAGAAAGCACAATATTATAAAGGTATTAATTCTCTGTAACTGAAATGCAGATTCAATAAAATCTCAAAAAAATTCTATTAAGAATTTGACAAAAACAAAAAACAAAAAACTTTAGAGGGGGCGATAATAAACAGATTCTGGAATTTATGTGGAAATGCAAAGGACCAAGAAGAACCAGGAGAGTCCTGAAGAACAAAGTTAGAAAGCTGATAATAATCAGATAATAAAGGTGATTATATAAACTAAGTAACTGACAATGTAAACCAGTATAAGAATAAAGAGACAATGGAACAGAATAGTCGAGAAAAAGAATCACAGATATAAGATCATCTGAAATATGACAAAGGTATCAATTTAGTGCAGTTAGGAAGAGGATGACGGGTCAGTTGGTTATTCATATGGGTAAAATGAATGAATCATGCCTTCTAGATCACACCATATATAAAAACTAGCTCTAATTCTAGATGGACTGTGGATCTACATGAAAGATTTTTTAAAATTAAAACTTTAGGAAAAAAGAATAGGAAAATATGAAGACATGAGCTTGGCATATGTAAAGATTTTCCTCAAAAGAACATGAAAGTTTATTTACCACAGAGGAAAACACTATAAATCTGACTATATTAAAATTAAAGGCTTTTCTAAGATACTTGCATCCTAAGGTTCACTGCAGCACTATTTACAACAGCCAGGACATGGAAGCAACCTAAATGTTCATCCACAGAAGAATGGATAAAGAAGATCTGGTATACCGAATATTACTCAGAGTAGTCATAAAAAAAGAATGAAATAATGCCATTTGCAGCAACACAGATGGACCTAGAGATTGTCATACTGAATGAAGTTAAGTCAGAGGAAGGACAAATATCATATGATATTGCTTACATGTAGGATCTAGAAAAAAGTGTACAAATGAACTTATTTACAAAACAGAAATACAGTTACGCATGTAGGAAACAAAACGTATGGTTACCAGGGGAAAGGTCAGGGAAGATAAATTAGGAAATTGTGATTAATATAACACACTGCTGCTGCTGCTGCTAAGTCACTTCAGTTGTGTCCAACTCTGTGCGACCCCACAGACAGAAGCCCACCAGGCTCCTCCATCCTTGGGATTCTCCAGGCAAGAACACTGGAGTGGGTTGCCATTTCCTTCTCCAATGCATGAAAGTGAACAGTGAAAGGGTAGTCGCTCAGTTGTGTCCGACTCTTAGTGACCTCATGGACTGCAGCCTACCAGGCTCCTCCATCCATGGGATTTTCCAGGCAAGAGTACTGGAGTGGGGTGCCATTGCCTTCTCCGTATAACACACTACATATATATAAAATAGATAACTAATAAAGACCTACTGTAATTGAACTCTATTCAATACTCTTTAATGGCCTTTATGGTAAAAGAATTTTAAAAAGAGTGATATATGTGTATGTATAACTGATTCACTTTACTGTACAGCAGAAACTAACACAACAATGTTCATCAGCTATAATCCATTAAACATTAAAAACAAAACAAAATATTACATTAGTTTCAGGTGCACAACAAAATGATTTGATATTTACATACATTGTGTGTGCTATAGGAAATAAGAATACAAAATAGAATTTTACAGTAAATAAATAAAATTAAAGGCTCTTCTAACCAAAGACTTATATGCTGACTGTAAGAATTATAATCAATAAGACAATCAAATAAGCACAAAAACTTCAACAAGAACTTTACAAAACTAGATATTCAAGTGCTAATAAGCAGATGAAAATGTGCCCCACCTCATTACAACAGGAAAATTTCAATTAAAAGCACAATGAGATACTAGTACATACTCACCAGAATGACAAAACTAAAAAGATGGATAGTATCAAATGCTGGTGAAAACGTGAGGGGGAAAAAGTCATTCTATATAAATTGGTACCATCCATTTGGAAAATTCTGAATTGTAACTATGGTAGTAGTTACATAAACATATGCATTTGTCAAAACACAGAGAACGTGAGATATAAAGAGTAAATTTTTTACTTATTTAAAAAACAATTACCCTTCAATTAAAAAATAAATTAAAAAAAAACAACCCAGATACGAAAGGAAACCAAAGTAGAATACAAACTCTAACAAATATAACTGTATTACAAATGAATAATGTAACCATACTGAAGTGGACAGAATAAAAAGAACTAACTTAAAGTTACTTTTGGATAACAGCATCTTGATTGCAGGGAGATCAAACCAGTCAATCCTGAAGGATATCACTCCTGAATATTCAATGGAAGGACTGATGCTGAAGCTCAAACTCCTAAATTTTGGTCACCTGAAGCAAAGAGCTGACTCATTGAAAAAGACCATGATGCTGGGAAAGATTGAGGGCAGGAGAAGGGATGACAGAGGATGAGATGGTTGGATGGCACCACTGACTCAATTGACATGGTTTGAACAAACTCCGGGAGTTGGGAATGGATAGGAAAGCCTGGCGTGCTACAGTTCATGGGGTCACAAAGAGTTGGATACGACTGAACTGAACTGACTAGATACTGTAGGGTCAAAGACAAAAATAACTGTAAACTAACACTGTGTTTCACACAAGGGTTTGGGAAAGCAATTAAAAACTATTTGTTGTTGAGTTGCTAAGTTGTGTCCAACTGTTTTGCGACCCCATGGACTGTAGCCTGCTAGGGTCCTCTCTCTACAGGATTTCCCAGGCAAGAATACTAGAGTGGGTTGTCACTTCCGTCCCCAGAGGCTCTTCCCGACCCAAGGATTGAATATGTATCTCCTGTATTGGCATGCAGACTTCTTACCACTGCACCAGGGAAGCCCAAAAACAAAACTACTTTAGGAAGAAACAAATAGTAAGTATAGCTTATATAACGAAACCAGAACTTTCAATATCAGAGTAAGAAGTTATAAATAAACAAAGGAAGAAGGTCAGAAAGAACTTTATTGTTGGACTGGAATCAAAGGTATCAGTCTGAACTCATGGAATTTAAATATATACATGGATAGAGAAATAAATATAAATAGGTGTGGAGTCATGGGTTTTCTTTAATATACATATACTGCCAATCTATTTGTAAGAGGGTCTAGAAGCAATGATTCTTAAGTAGCAATGAGCATATCTGGTACCCAGATTTGGGTTTCTAAAAACATCTGCTCGTGAAAGGAGCTGGGGTTATATGAAGAAGTAGTTGAACATCTCATGTTGTCAAAAAGGAAGGTAGTGCTTTAAAAAGTATAGGGACAGAGCAGGATAAAAAGCCTATATATTGGGTGATTCTATTTTAAAAAGAAGCAAAACAAATTGTTAGCAGTAGAAGCGAAAATAATGGGTAAATTTGGTGGGGGTAATGATTAGGAGGGGAGCACAAGGTGTGGGTTCTAAAGTGCTAGAAGGGTTCTTTTACTTGATCTGATGGTCACTGGCATAGGTATGAAAATCATAGGTATGATGTGCCAACATAATGAAAATCTGAACCAGTTGTGTATCCATACTATATTTCAAAACAAACCATACAAGATATTTTATATTTTGATTACAGTGGCTGTTCCATGTTAATTGGTAAAATATATGTGCATTCTACCATATGTAATCTATACCTTAATAAATCTGAATAAAGGTCCTTCCAAAAATAAATTCTATGATAAGGCTAACCTTTGCCTAGGGTAGGCTGTCTTCCATTTTGCTTTCTAGCTTTGATAGAAAGGTGGGTGTTGAAAGAAGTCTCATTTCTTGACAAGCCTGAGATCACTAAACCATACAAACCATGCCCCAAAGACAATACTTTGTCAGGAACAGGACAGTTCCACATATGTCATTCTAGATTATTTTCAACTTCTGGATTAATTAAAGGACTTTGTCTTCTGTGGTTACAAAACATTTAAAATGGAACATGAGTTAAGAAGTTACCTTTTTACATTAAAAGTTAAGAAAAATTCATATTGTATAAAACCTCATCTGGTAAGAAGTTTTCCCTAAGAAAGCCATGCATAGATGTTCTGAAAGAATGCTATTTAATTTGTTCCATCCACATCATTACCAGTACCTATGCCAATAAGAACAAGATTTAAAATTGGTTTGGCTGTAGTGGAGAACATTTTCAAAGTGATTTATAATAATATTTTGTAGCAGTAGGAGTTGTGATGATGTGCTGACATTATTCTTTCAGCTGCTGAGATTGTTTTTCCTTTAGAGTTTGCATTTTCTTTTGCACACCTTCTGTGCTTTATGCCTACCCGAATTGCAAATCACACTGAGCTTTTCTTAGAGAGTAATAGACAGCCCTGACTGTTTTCAAAGAACATGAAAACTTAACTAGTAAATGGGGTGACAAGTTTAAGGACTCAAGAACACGAAGACAAAAAACTTCAATAACCCCATTTACTCATAAGAAAACGAGAAAAGACACTATGACGTGACTATCCTAAATTACAAACTCCCTAGAGGCCAGAGACTACGTAAAGTAGTATGTGTACAGATTGCTTTTCATTGTGGGTGAGTCCTTGTTACCTTGTGATTTATGGAGAAAGAGAAGGACTCAACAAGGCCTGACTTACTGAAGCATTAGATGCTTAGCTGCTAGAAGATTTTGTTTCCATTATCCCACAGGATCATAGAACTTGAAGCAACGTTATCAAATCACCTAATCCAGTGGCTCTCAAAGTGAGAGAAGAGGACAGTAGCATTGCTATGTCACCTAAGGGGCTTCCCGGGTGGCTAAAACAGTAAAGAATCTGTCTGCAATGCTGGAGATCTGGGTAAGATTCCTTGGTTGGGAAGGTTTCATGGAGAAGGGAATGGCTATTTCAGTACTCTTGTCTGGAGAATTCCACAATCAGAGGAGCCTGGCAGGCTACAGCCCATGGGGTCGCAAAGAGTCGGACTTGACTGAGTGACTAAGTGCAAACACATTATCAACTTAGGGAGTTTTTTCAACAAATTCACAACCTTGCATTTCTCTTCCCCCAGACTCTGTCACCTCCATTCCTACACATCTTCTTG
The DNA here is from genome assembly GCF_910594005.1 of Cervus elaphus. Classification (NCBI taxonomy): domain Eukaryota; kingdom Metazoa; phylum Chordata; class Mammalia; order Artiodactyla; family Cervidae; genus Cervus; species Cervus elaphus. The sequence continues at coordinate 30,115,722 of NC_057829.1, read as the reverse complement.
AGGATATATATTCTAACTCCTCACAGGGATGTATCAGGTTGAGAGGAAGGTGTTTTTATGAAGGGAGGGCAATATTTACCAAAAGCCCATTAGGTGATTCTAATATAACAGCACCAGTTTTACAATTAAGAAACTCTGACCAAGTCTGCTTTTTTCTTTGAGGGCACAATTACAATTCAAACAGATCAGAAAGCACTCTGGAAGTATTCACAGAAATCTACAGTTTATTCTTCAGTGTACCTATTTCATTGTCTCATAACAGCTACTGTGTAAAATGTGTTATTTTCAATTCAGAACAAAAGTCCTATTGCTTCTTCCAATTTTCAATGATATATTTAGTACAGAAACTTGGAAAAACAAACTTGCTACAAAGATATAAATATGTATATATGTGCATATATGTATATATTTATACATGTGTATGTAGAAAATCTTTTTTTCCACTACAATCCTTATTTTAGTAAGATGTTAATATTTGAAGACCTTATTAGCAGCTGCTTTGCGGTAGGTAATCTTCAGTCTTACTTTTTCTAAAGTTTATAGACACAGAAATGATTTCCCTAACCTGACTCCCATGTTACCAACAGGTTCATTCAACATTTATTAAAAGGATCAAAATGGATAGAATCAACTTTTCTTTTCTTTCTGCCTTCATCCCTAGTCTCTTACTCATTACTTTCCAGTCCCTCTCCAATCCCCTCACTCCCCCAAAAGCACAGAACTCAATTAGCCTGCAAGCAATGAACCAATGATTAGTATGTGACAAAACCTCTGGGCTGGAAGGATAGAAGATGGATTCCCAAATGAAACAGAAGTGACCAAAAAAACAAAAAAGGAGTAAGGGTAAAAGTCTTTAGATTCACAAGCAATTTATGAAAGAAGAATTCAAAAAATTATATTTATAATACAAGAGAAAACAGTTTATCTAGACTCCATCTCAAAAGGAGAAAGGTCTCCAGAATTAAATACCAAGGAAACTAATTTTGTTACATTATTGCTAAATGCCACAAACTTAGCAATGATCATTTAAAAGTACTCTACAGTGCAAGGTTTAAGGAACAATGATTCCTAATTAGTGTTTTAATAAGTGTGTTAGCACTGCTTTGTGCCATTCTGGAATGTCACTTATAGTAAATTAAGGGATACTTTTTTCCCCCATCTTCCATTAGTTTAATGCTAGGAGGTGGGAAAAAGCTGATCCATATTCAAGAGGGAAGGAGGAAAAACAATAACAAATTGGCATCTCTTCTGTGAATTGCCCCACAGGCCAAGCATTTTTATGTTCTTAATCATTATTAAATGACTTAACATGACACCCAGAGCCTGGCGAATGATTGCATCCTGACATGAGAACGAATTACAAATGAAATGAAAGATCAAGCCGTATTAGAGGATTGCCTCTGGGAAATGAAAATCTTTAATTCTCTTTTATTATTGACATTTATTTGGCTGCCATGAATAACAACACAGCAAAGAGATTCAGCTATGCTTCTGCATTGAATAGCTTATCCCAGGGCTCAAAACTGCATTAACATTTATCATGTTTGCTTTTGTAGCTGACACCACTGAACAGATTCTCTATCCATCTTGTATTTATCATGCATTGCAGATATAGTGCATCCTCTAATTTAAGTTCATTTTCATAGAGTAGGAACAGCAAAGATTAGCCAGTGTCTTTCCTCAAATAAATTCCTGCTGGTAAGCATCCCTAAGCATGGTTTAATAGATTTAACAAAGAACAAAATGAGTTGACAAGGAAATTCAGTCACAGGAAGGGGAGGCTAATTTTAAAGGTTTCAATTTTGGGAAAATTGTGCAAATTCACAATGAGGAAGACACTTGTACAATATGTAGATCTGGAATATATAAAGCCTTAAAATAAATGTCTCCATAAAGAGCAACAAATTGCATGTTTTGAATCTGAAGGCAGTATACCAGTTCCTGTAAGATAAAAAAATCTGCATGTTTTTCACTTTTCCAAAGAGATCAGTGCTGACACGAAGAGGCTACAAGGTATAGGAAGACAGCAATCCAGGTAGTTATTATCAATGCAGGGCTATCTTTTCATGACCCTTTTCTCCCTTGTACACATTTACAACATGGCTTTTCCTGTCACAACAATTAAAGATTATATACTACCTGGTGCCTTTGCTTACATGATCTTCTTTGACTGGATGGCCCTCCTTTCTTTAAGTTCCTCCTAAAATTCAAGACTTAGCAAGGATATCAGTGTATCTTAGGAAAGGTCCTTAATATCTCTGAATTTTGTCTGAAAAATTATTTTTTTTTTACTTTTCTTTCTGTTTCATTCACTTTTAATTATGGAGATTTTAAAACATATGTAGAGGTGGAAGTAATAACATAATAACCATCCCCCATATATCCATCACCCAGCTTCCACAATTACTAACTCATGACAAATCTCATTTCATTTATCATCCCACTTCACTATTTACCACTCGCTGAATTAATTTTGAAACATAATTTTAAGTAAACTTCTCAATCTTGATTTTGACAATTCTAAAATAAGAAAGTTGAAATAAATTAACTGTAGGGTTCCTTCTTCCCACAATTTGACAATAGTTTCTTCTTTTACGTATTTCAGGCTTATATATTTAATTCAACAAAAAACCTATTACATATTCTCTATAGCATCTTTCTTCAAGATTTACTGATCTCCTTCTATATTTCCCATATAGTCTGTACCAATAAATAAAAAATATAATTATACTTTGTTGTATTCACTGAGTTTTCCATGTGGTGCTAGTGGAAAAGAACCCACCTGCCAATGCAAGAGACATAAGAGACATGGGTTTCTTCCCTGGGTTGGGAAGATCCCCTGGAGAAGGAAATGGCAACCCACTCCAGTATTCTTGCCTGAAGTAACCCATGGACAGAGGAGCCTCGTGGGCTATATAGGCCACGGGGTCACAGAGAGTCGGACACGACGGAAGTGACTTTTAATGCATGTATTCACATTTTGATGTGTACCAATTTTATTTCTCAGCTAGATCTTCAAGGCTATCTTAAATTTCAGTGTTCTGCAGAGCACTGAATAAACACAAAAGTAATAATTGCTATTGTTTATAACAGTTATTAATAAGCTGATTGGTTTTAATCCTAATGATTCAGAGAATATTTAAAGGTTTTTTATTTTGGCTTTAACAGTAGGCAGCATCATAGTGACAATATTACTCATTTCAATGAATAAATGTTTTGTTTACTAGATGAAACTCCTATTCTATGACAGTTATAAAATAGATGGCTGAGTAAACACAGAAGAGAGGTTTCCTTCTTGAAGTTTAAAAATAAGAAAGTAACTTACTTCTGAATTCTACTTGCTCATAATCAGATAAATTTATTTTATTCAAGCATGGTACTTGGTAAGTAAAATTGATTTATTTATTTATTTTCAGGAAAGACATTTCTAGACTGACAATATCTCCAAAATTTCAAAACAAGTCAAAGTGGATTCACTTAACTGAATTTTAATAAATATAAGTTCTTGAAACATTTTTTTACTGGGAGAAGATAGGTGTATATATTAAAATAAACAATAAAAGGTACATTTTTACAGATACAGAACAAACAGTCCTAAAATTTGCAGGGGACCACAAACTACCCTGAATAGCCAAAGCAATCTTGAGAGAAGGAATGAGGCTAGAGGCATCACACTTCCTGATTTCAAATGATATTACAAAGGTAGAGTAGTCAAAACAGTATAGCACTGCAGAATAAAACAAACACATAGGTCAACAGAACAGAAGAGAGAGCCCAGAAATAACACACACGTATATGGTCAATTCATTTATGACAGAAGAGCCAAGAAGGCACAATAGGGAAAGGACAGTTTCTTCACAATAAGTGGTATTGGGAAAACCAGACAGCCATAGGCAAAAGAATGAGACTGGACCACCATCTTACAACATACATAAGCATCACCTTAAGGTGAATGAAAGACTGGAAGCTAAGACTTGAAATCAAACAACTCTTAGAGGGAAACAAAGGGGGTAAGTCCTTGACATTGGTCTTGATGATGAATTTTTGGATTTGACACCAAAAGCAAAGGCTAAAATAACAATAATAAGTGGGAGTTAAAACTAAAAAACTCCTGTATAGCAAAGGCAACTATTAACAAAATAAAACACAACCAATAGAATAGGAGAAAATATTTGCAAGTCATATACCTGATAATGGTTTAACATTCAAAATATATGAAGAACTCATACAACTCAACAGTAAAAGAGCAAATAATCCAATTTAAAAAGGGACAGAGGATCTGAATATACATTTTTTCAAAAGAAGACAATAGATGGCCAATAAGTACACGAAAAAGGTACAAAAATAACTACTCATCAGGAAAATACAAATCAAAATTATAATGAGGTATCACCTCATACCTGTTAGAATGGCTAAACTATCATAAAGATAGAAAATACCTGTTGGCAAGAATGTGGATAAAAAGGTACCTTTTTGTACTGTTGGTGGGAATGTAAATTGGTGCAGCTGCTATGAAAAACAGTATGGAGGCTCTTCAAAAATAAGTAGAACTACCGTAAGATTCAGCAGTTCTACTTCTGAGTCACGAAGGAAACAAAAACACTAACCCAAAGAGATATCTGCATCCCCATTTTCGCTGGAGTATTATTTACAATAGCCAACACATGGAAAAAATCTATGTGTCCATTGATAGACACTTAGAATGGACAGACTTCAGAATGGATAAAAATAATGTACATATACATCAGCTCACACATGTGCGCGCATACATGGTGAAATATTATTTAGCCACAAAAAAGGAAATGCTACCATTTGAAATAATAGGGATAAAACTTCAGTACTCTACACTAAGCAAAATAAATCAGACAGACAAATACTGTATGATCTCACTTATATGTAGAATTAAAAAAATAATAACAAAAAACTCAAAATCACAGATACAGAGAACAGATTGGCAGATGCCAGCGGCGGGAGTTGGAGTGGGGGTGACAGTGAGTAAAGTGCATGAAGGAGAGCTTAAAAAGAAAAATATACACTGTTTTGAGTAATTCATAATAGAAAGTATATAAAATTTTAAAATAATGATTAATCTCCATAATACTGGGTTTTTCCCACAGCTTCCCCATGTACCTGTAGCCAGTATGGTGTCCTCTCTCCCTTGGGTGAAAATCACGATTCGCTGCCTCTTTGAGTTGACTTTTGGCAGAGCCTGTGCCTTTCTGGCGATTTCTTTAATGTCTTCAGTCTATCAATAGAAAGGAATAAAAATATGCTTATAACCAATACAATAAACTAAAATTTTACAGTACATTAAGGATTTAGTTTCTCATGCTCAAAATAAGAGAGACTTGATCACAGAGTTATTACATAAAAATTTTAAGTACATACAGAAGTAAACAGAATAGTACAACAATCTTCAAGGAACCTATCATCAAGCTGCAATGATTTGAAATTTATGATGCATCTTATTTCCATTTATCTACCTACCTTTCATATTATTCTTAAGGAAATCTCAAATACTATATAATGCCACATGTAAAATGCTTTATTATGCATTTCTGAAAGGTAATGATTCAAACATAACCATCTATTATCATATTTTTAATTAATGATAATTCTTTAATATCAACAAAAGTCAGTTTTCAAATTTCTAATTAATGAGAGATTTGTAAAAGAGTATTACTGAATTATTTTAGAGGCTTACAGAGAGCATAATTATGCTGATTCTGGAAATAATGCAGTTAATATAATAAATTTTTCAAAGAACTAAAATGAGAGTGATGCTAACCATTTTCTAGAGACTTAGCTTTTTTAAAGATAAAGTTTAAAAAAGTACAAATTAGTTCTAGAAACCCTCATGCTGTTTTTCATGATCACAATAGGCTGCAAAGTTTTACATCATAAATGTCCTGTCCTGAAATCTGATTCTTGAGCTATGGGTTAGATTTTTACAATCATGTTTTCAACTTTTTTGGATTAAAAAATGTATTTTCATTAGTTTTTGAAAAAACTAATTTATTTTTTTGGTTATGCTGGGTCTTCACTGCTGCATGCATGCTTTCTCTAGTTGCAGTAAGCAGGGGCTATCCTCTAGTTGTGGTGTGCAGACTTCTCACTGTGGCGGCTTCTCTTGCTGTGGAGCGCAGGCTCCAGGCACATGGCTTCAGTAGTTGTGGCTCGTGGGCCTAGAGCTTGCAGGCTGCAGTACTTGTGGCAGGCAGGCTCAGCAGTTGTGGCTCGTGGGCCTAGAGCTTGCAGGCTGCAGTACTTGTGGCAGGCAGGCTCAGCAGTTGTGGCTCGTGGGCCTAGAGCTTGCAGGCTGCAGTACTTGTGGCAGGCAGGCTCAGCAGTTGTGGCTCGTGGGCCTAGAGCTTGCAGGCTGCAGTACTTGTGGCAGGCAGGCTCAGCAGTTGTGGCTCGTGGGCCTAGAGCTTGCAGGCTGCAGTACTTGTGGCAGGTAGACTCAGCAGTTGTGGCACGTGGGCCTAGCAGTTACAGCACGCAGACTCAGCAGTTCCAGTGAACAGGCTTAGCTGTTTCTTGGCTTGTGGCATCTTCCAGGACCAGGTATTGGACCTGTGTCTCATGTACTGGCAGGCAGATTCTCATCCACTGTACCACCAGGGAAGTCCTCAACAATTTTAGATAATTTAAAAATCCATGTTTGAATTCAGAGGGCTGCTAAAATTGTCCATGGTCTGGAGTTTGTTGGTAGCTTCCTCTATCACTGTACAAAGTTTAAAAAAGCTATGGAGAGAGAAATATATACCAGAGTGGAAATATATCTAATAAAAGAAGTTAATTAGGATATATAGGACAGAAAAATTTAGGTAAGCAAAGCAGACAAGTCACATTGGCTACAGACATCAGAAACCATGATGCTTTTAAAGGTATGACAATGTTTAATGAAATATTCGTATGCTATTTAGTCACAAAATACCTAAGAAATTCTGGATGATATATGAATCTAAGCTTCTCCTAAACCTAACATCATGATTCCTGAGGACTGCTATTTCTGAAAAAAATAGCCATTTGTCGTTGGACAATGCTGCTGACCTATCAAACATGCTGACTATTTCACTTTTGTTTGCTTATTTTAGAAAAGAACTATGCCTGAAACTCTGATAAGATGAGAAAAGAAATTCCCTCAGTTTGAGGGGAAAGACTATTAAAAATAACCAGGAACATTTGAAAGGATCCCCCCAAATGACAATGTTTTATAATAATAATGTCTCTAATAAATATATACATTAAAATTCCATATAGTCTCCAAATCTCTTTACTACAGGCATATTTTACTAATATAGGATTTTTGCTTATGATTGAGTACAGTTCATTTTTAGTAAAGATAGGAGGCAAACTCCAGAAAGACTCACTTTACCACCTTAGGAATGGAATTGTATGCATGTACTGGATGATTTTTAAGTAGCGATCCTTCTTAAAAGTGGTATAAGGAATAAATTAAGAGTGAGATTTGGTTGTCTTATACCAACCCTATGAAAAAAGAGAATGTTTTTTGTGGGAGTTTTGGTAACCTAATCAAAGCAACATTTTTTTCATGCCTCAAGTTAAACCTTATAAAAACAGCAATTCAGGATTGAAACAAACTTTTCAAATATAAAAGATAAATCTTCACAGAAAGATTAAGCTTTATTCTATTTGTATCCATATCTATAGTTCCACTGTGCACCAAATCAAAGTATCCCACACTAGGCTTTGAGGAGTCATTGCTTTGCCCTCAACAGATGATTCCCATCTAGTATAAAAGCCTTTCTTAAAACTTCAATTTTGTCTTCCTAACAACATATATTTCGAGTTCTGTAAAACTTGAAAACATGAACCTCTTCCTTATCTTCTTGTAGTTCTTTCTCCCATATATCTGCTCTAACATATCTTAACAGGAGGAAATCACAAGGGATTTTAAGAGTATGACACAACTGGATTTACTATTTTTGATGTTGTTGTTCAGTTGCTCCATCGTGTCCAACTCTTTGCAACCCTGTGGACTGCAGCATGTCAGGCCTCCCTGCCCTTCATCATCTCCCAGAGCTTGTTCAAACTTACGTCCATTGAGTTGGTGATGCCATCCAACCATCTCATCCTCTGTAGTCCATTCTCCTCCTGCCCTCAATCTTTCCCAGCATCAGGGTCTTTTCTAATGAGTCAGCCCTTTGCATCATGTGGCCAAAGTATTGGAGTTTCAGTGTCAACATCAGACCTTCCAATGAACACTGACTACAGGAAAAACCATAGCTTTGATTTTATGGACATTTGTCAGCAAAGTAATATCTCTGCTTTTTAATATGCTGTCTAGGTTGGTCATAGCTTTTCCTCCTATTTGTGTGACCTCAAATAGTAAATTTTTATACATGGAAGATCTGTATAAAAAAGATCTTAATGAACTGGATTACTACAATGGTGTGGTTAGTCACCCAGAGTCAGACGTTCTGGAGTGTGAAGTCAAGCGGGCCTTAAAAAACACTGAAGTTAAAAAAAAAAAAAAGAAAGAAACACTGATGTTAATAGAGCAGTGGATGTGATGAAATCCCAGCAGAACTATTCAAATCCCTAAAGGATGATGCCATCAAGGTTCTGCATTCATTATGTAGGCAAATCTGGAAGACCCAGCAGTGGCCCGAGGACTGGAAAAGGTCATTTCTTATCCCAATCCCCAAGAAGGGTAGTACCAAAGAAGGTGCTAAACGTTGGATAGTTGCATTCATCTCCTATGCTAGTAAGGTCATGCTTAAAATCTTGCACGTTAGGCTTCAGCATTATGTGAACCAAGACCTTCCAGATTTTCAAGCTGGGTTTAGAAAAGGAAGAGAAACTAGAGATCAAATTGCTAACATTCGCTGGATTATAGAGTAAGCACAGGAATTTCAGAAAAACATCTATCTCTGTTTCACTGACTACACTAAATAAAGCCTTTGACTGTGTGAATCATGACAAACTGTGGAAAGCTCTTAGAGAGACAGGAATACCAGATCACCTTACCTGTCTCCTGAGAAAACTTTATGTGGGTCAAGAAGCAACAGTTAGAACCCTATACGGAACAATTGATAGGTTCAAGATTGAGAAAGGAATACAACAGGGCTGTCTGCTGTCACCCTGTCTGTTTAACCTACACACTGAGCACATCATGGGATATTCCAGGCTGGATGAGTTACAAGCTGGAATCAAGATAGGTGGGAGAAACATCAACAACCTCAGATATGCAGATGATACCACTCTAATGGCAGAAAGCAAAGAGAAACTAAAGAGTCTCTTGATGACGGTGAAGGAGGAGAATGAAAGAGCTAGCTTAAGACTAAATATTAAAAAACTAAGATCATGCATGGCATCCAGCCCCCTTACAACATGGTAAATAGAAGGGGAAAATGTGGAAGTAGTGACAGATTTCCTCTTCTGGGGCTCCAAAATCACTGCGGATGGTGACTGCAGTCATGAAATCAGAAGATAATTGCTTCTTGGCAGGAAAGCAATGACAGACCTAGACAGAGTGTTGAAAAGCAGAGACATTATACTGCCAACAAAGGTTCGTATAGCCAAGGTTTTGGTCTTCCCAGTGGTCCTGTAGAGTTGTGATAGCTGGACCGTAAAGAAAGTAGAATGCCAAAGAATTGATGCTTTTGAACTGCGCTGCTGGAGAAGACTCCTGGAAGTCCCTTGGACAGCACGGAGATCAATCTTAAGGGACATCAACCCTGAATACTCACTAGAAGGACTGAAGCTTGAAGCTGCAGTATTTTGGTCATCTGATGCAAACAGATGACTCAGTGGAAAAGTCCCTGAATGCTGGTGAAGATTGAGGACAGAAAGAGGAGAGGCTATCAGACAATGAGATGGCTGAATGGCATCATCGACTCAATGGACATGAGTTTGAGTAAACTCTGGGAGTTGGTGATGGACAGGGAGGCCTGGCGTGCTGCAGTCCAAGCAGTCGCAAAGAGTTGGACACGACTGGGCAACTGAACAACACAGCAGGTAAATATACCTCTCTGAAACTTCATTTTCTCACCTACAAAACTAAGACAATAGTATTTGTGTTAAAAGATGTTGAGAGTGAAGTATGCTAAAATTAGTGGGCAAAAGTCTGAAGAGAAACAGGGCATTAGCTTAGTCTTATAGTATCTCCCTCTAAACGTCTTCATTACAAAAGGAAAAATAGAAATGTTAACAGTGGAGAAGGTTGACAGACATCCCTTTACTCCCGTGATCAACTTTAGTGATGCTTAAATTAGTGGGTAAAATGGGATATCTGCACAGGTATCACCCCCAAGATATTTTATCAACTACAATGGGAAAATAGTTAACTTCATAGAGGATAAATACCACCTTAACCTAGTGATCAAAGTTAACATCACCAACAGTAAGACATTGGGATATCATGTATATGCCTGTTATAATGCACTGAGAAGGGCACAATACCTCTGTGGTATTTCTGCCAAAATGCAGAATCTTACGTATGAGAGATATTCAGTTCAGTTCAGCTGCTCAGTCGTGTCCAACTCTTTGCAACCCCGTGAACTGCAGCACACCAGGCGTCCCTGTCCATCACCAACTCCCGGAGTTTACCCAAACTCACGTCCGTTGAGTTGGTAATGCTATCCAACCATCTCATCCACTGTCATCCCCGTCTCCTCCTGCCCTCAATCCTTCCCACCATCAGGGCCTTTTCAAATGAGTCAGCTCTTCACATCAGGTGGCCAAAGTATCGGAGTTTCAGCTTCAACATCAGTCCTTCCAATGAACACCCAGGACTGATCTCCTTTAGGATGGACTGGTTGGATCTCCTCGCAGTTCAAGGGACTCTCAAGAGTCTTCTCCAACACCACAGTTCAAAAGCATCACCTCTTCGGCACTCAGCTTTCTTCATAGTCCAACTCTCACATCCATACATGACCACTGGAAAAACCATAGCTTTGACTAGACAGACCTTTGTTGGCAAAGTAATGTCTCTGCTTTTTAACATGCTGTCTAAGTTGGTCATGAATTTCTTCCAAGGAGCAAACATCTTTTAATTCCATGGCTGCAGTCACCATCTGCAGTGATTCTGGAGCCCCCCAAAATAAAGTCAGCCACTGTTTCCACTGTTTCCCCATCTATTTGCCATGAAGTGACAGGACCGGATAACATGATCTTAGTCTTCTGAATGTTGGACAAACCTAAAGTGATGGACATTCTACAAAATGACTGACAGGCAGTCTTCAAAAGTATGAAGATCATGAACAAGGAATGAGTGAGAAACTGTTTGATAAGAAGAGACTAAGAAGACAAATATATGCAATGTGTGACTCTGGACTAGATTGTGGAAGAGAAAAACGAAATTAGAGGAAAAACTGGTGAAATGAGAATAAATTCTATAGTTCAGTTACTAACACTGTACTAATGTTGACTTCCAGGTTTTGATCATTATACCTTGGTTCTGTAAGATGTTTACATTAGGGGAAGCTAAGTGAAAGTATCTAGAAATTCTCTGTACTATTTTTGCAAATTTTCTGAATCTAAAATTGTTTCAAAATAGAAAGTTAAAAATAGTTTTTTTGTGTGTGTGGGGAGGAAAAATACGGTAAGTGAAAGAGCTGAATGCAGTATTTAGCACATGCCAAGTACTTAATAAATATTAATGTATTTCCTATATTTACTGTCATGTAAATATGCTCCAAAACTGTCAAATCCTAAATTGCCTGAAAATCTCTAGAAAGGACCTCAAGAGTTTTTTTTTCTTTTGGCTGTGGTGGGTCTTCAGTGCTGCTCATAGGCTTTCTCTAGTTGAAGGAGTGGGCTCATTACTTGTAACATATTTAGTTGCTTAGGCTCATTACTTGTAACACATTTAGTTGCTTAGTTGCTCAGCAGTAGGTGGGAACTTCCTGGACCAGGGATCAAACCAGTGTCCCTTGCATTCCAAGAGGTGGATTCTTAACCACTGGCCCACCAGGGAAGCCCTCTGAAGAGTTCTGAGTATTAAGAATTCAATTATGTTATCCAATAAGGGAGGAGAAAGAGAAAAAAAGGAAGAAAATGTAGAAGAAATCTCACATTTAAATATGAGCCATGTATAAACAGCTTTGAGCACTCTAAAATACTCATTACCTCTTAACCAGTCTAGACAGTACGTATTATTACTATGTCCCTATTTTATAAATGCAGAAAGCAAGAGCCATGTATATAGCTCTAAAGTACTCATTAAATCTTAACCACTCTAGGAAATAAGTGCTCTTACTATATCCCCATTTTATAGATGAGGAAATTGAGTCATAGAGAGGTTAAGTAACTTCCCAAGGTGATAAACATACTAAGAAGTGGAGCCAGGACTAGCATCCACGAAGTCCTGATTCCAACACTCTTCCCTGTTATCCACAGATCATACTGTGTCTCTGAATTCTGGTTATGTGATTTCTGTTGTGATCACAAAACTAAAGCATCTTCATGTTAAATAATTGTACGCCACAGTCACAAGTCATTGCTGATCTTCCATTTAAACATGATATTTTTCTTAATTATTCTGGTTTGTGTTTTACCCTAGTGAATTTCAACTTCTGAATTTCTAGATATTTCTCATTTCCAAGGTCATTTGAAAATCTGATTTCCTCCTCCAATATGTTAGACTGTGAGAAAGAAGTGTAGTTTATAAAGATTACCAGATTCAAGACAGCTGAGCTCGGATTCTGACTCCATTATCTGTTAGCCATGTGACTCTGAACATGTTATGTAGTTTATTTTTTTTTCTGTTCAACTGATATGGCAATACATGCCCTACCTATCCCTCCAAGGTTTGTATGAATATTAAATGTATTAATGATATGTTAGAAAATGTTTTATAAACTTTGAATCATTTCATAAATGTCAAATTATGCTTTTATTGTCACTGGTGGTCACACACTTTAAATTTAGCATTGTTTTCCAAATTAATATATTGTCTTCATTCCATTTTTAACAAGCTGATGATACAAATGTAAAAGAATACTGTCATCACCTATCTACTCCTATAGAAAAGCAAATATGGTGCTCATATATATTGCCCCACTTAGTCACACATATTCTGCTTTGCTTCCCAATAGGAACTCCTATAATAATCATGGTGGTCATATGATGTGTCAGTCTCCATCCTGTCTCATACCTCCTCCTCATCACTCATTTCATTCCAGTTGCACTGGCCTCCTGTTACTACCTGGAGTACACAGTACTACGCTCTCTTGTGTCTAGAGTCCTGCAGACTCTTGTTCCCTCTGTCTGGTTTGTTTCCCTGTTGCTTGTTTTGCTTTTTTCTGTCATAGCTAGATATTTGTATTTTTTAGTTTTACTTCCTCAGAGAGTCACTCCAATAAATAGAGTATCTTAAATAGGAGACTCCCACCTTTTCTTTTACTGTACACTTTTATTATTTCTATCTTGTCTTCAGGGTCTATCGAAGTGTTAGGCACAAAGTAAGTGCTCAGCAAGTATTTGTTGAATGAGTAAGGGATTAAATCAAGAGAATCACGACTATTATATCTCTTTCTGTTAATCGAGTGTTTTAAAACTGTTATCATTTGAGACTTGGTCACTTAGGGAAGCAGCACTGTACTCTATCAACAAACATGATCTAATTTAGTTCTCATTTCCAGAAACTCTTGGCAATCATTCACTGTGCATTCTCTATATTTGTGAGGAACAGAGGAACATTAGAAAAATCTTGGAGAACTCTTTGGTAATCAATACCTTCTGAAACTCTCTGTAGACTTGTTATCCAGTGCTAATCAATTGAAGTTTCCGTGAGGATGTCATGTTCTACATCTGCTCTGTCCAATATGGTAGTCACTATCTACATAGGCATGCACTTGCCTACAGACTAAGGAACTGAACTTTTAATTTTATTTAATTTAAATAGCCATACATGGCTTGTGGATGCCTATTGGATAGCACTTTCAATACTTTCTTCTCTCAGTGGTATAAAATGACAGAGCTGTCATTGGTCAGAGAAAGACTACAAGCCTGGAAGTCTCTTGGCAAAGTCATGGGCTGTAGGGAAGTGGGAAAATGGAAAAGGGTTGCTTTATTTCCTCGGTGGTTAGAAGTATTGTATTTTAGAGCTTTAAAATAAGAAAATTAAAATTTGCTGCTTGGAGTAAAACTGAGTAACTGATACAATAGAAAAGGTATTAAATCTCTACATCATTTGGCATATACTCTATTGCACTGAGAATGAGAACACAAAGAATAGTTTTATTTAGGTTTTGGAGGTATGTTCTTTAATTTAAATCAATTTTCAATACTGCTTTTAAAAGGTTTCATAATGAAACATATTGCTAAGTGCCTCATTTCTATTTAGGTTCTAAAAATACAAACCTTTAATCGGTTCAACTTAAGATAAGGTTGGTTTAAAAACACACTGCAGTCTGAACCGATTTTCCAAAATAATAAAAGGCCCCATGAAACTTTTTACACCAAGAATTGTCATTTTAAATTCTTAGCAGGTCTGTCATTTAAATCAGGCACTATGCAATTTTCCATCAACCTATATATATATATATATATATATATATATATATATATATATATATATGTTCCTCTCCCTTCTGCTTTGTGCTCTGCCCAGTCCGTTTTTATCTCATTCTCCAGTGCCCTCCTAAGCTGCTAGCTAGCTGCTGCTTCTTACTGAAAATTGCCCAATTCACTTTAAAGATTAAAGATTTTTCTTTAATCTTTAAGATTTTCTTAAAGAAAGATTATCTGAAATTTGCAGAGAAGCTAACCAGAATATCATAAACAATGTCACTGAGGATATTTCCTGATGATAAACACTGGTTATTTTTAGAGGCATTTGGATTGGTCTCTTAGCAGACAGATCACTAGTGGCAACATTCAGTGGCTTTGGGAACTGATTGGGATTTATAACAGAAAATGAAGGTAGGACTTGTGGGAAGAAAAAGTGCCCACCTTTCCTTTCTCTTTAATTTTTTCACTTCTCTCCTCTCATTCATGTCCCGAATTAAGTGGTAAAATTAAAGTTGGGAGGAAATAGATACAGATTTTGTCTAGTTTGTCACACTAGACTTGAAAGCACTGACACATTCCCACAGACGTTAAACTGTTAAATGATTTATTCTTGTTTGAGTATACTGAGATTCAAATCTATGCTTTCATATTACTATCTAACCAACTAAGGAAACTTTAATGACATTTTAAAATCATTCAGTTTCTCTAGATAGCATTCCATACAAGCATTATATTGTATTAACAATACTGACTTCAGGGTATTCTAATCAAGGCTCTTACAGATTCTGAAATGCTTATAGTATTTTAGGGAACACATGAAGGGATACACCAAGACACTGTATGCTTTATGCAATCTAACACATCATTGTCAAATTACCAACTGGGTTTTGCTATGTCAGGAGGTAATAAGGTATACTATTATAATCATCACTTTGTTCATATGTTGTTATCAGTTATGGCAGATTTATGGTAAAAAGAAACAACTTCAGAGTCAATAAGTAAGAACTAATGGAAAGGTTAATATGGTGTTGGTTAGTAGAAAATAGAAAAAGTAGTTTGTTGCTAAGACTGAATTTAAACCAGGCATATTCAAAGCATGTACCTCAAAGGGACAATAAAACTATGAATTAGTAAGGTTTAATAAATTATTAAAATTATTATCGGGCACTACAGAATCATTTGTTATACAACATGTTACATTTCTAAGCACCTATAAAAGTGGTTATTTTTTAGAACTGAAATACATTTCTAAATGTTAGCACATAAAATAGGACATAAATTTATACTCTATATATTTTTTATTTGAAGAATTTTTATGTAACAACAGAGAATATTAATTGTTAATACTGAAATTTAAAATCAGTGAAACTTTAAACCAAGACTTAAAACATTTACTTATAGTTTCACAATCAGAACATTTGTCTTTCTGAATTGAATGTTCCCCTCGTTACATTCAGCCCTGTACAGCAATTGCCAGTTTGGGAAATTACAAAGGGAAACTTAAATTAGATAAAAATTGCTTGGAAATCTTTATTCCTTCTTCTTCATGTGACTCAACCTTATATTCATGAGAATATGTTAAAACAAAAAAAGCAAACTCCCAAGAAACTATGATAGTTTCCATTAATGGAGCACTATGAGGCAGTTTCCTACCCTGATACAGTTTTTATACATGACCTTGAGAGTAGAATACTTATACGACATGCTCACTATCTTCCTCCAAGAAAAAGCAGCACCTCAGTTGTCAAGTCCTATGACATGGATAACATACACATGTATCACTTTGTTGCTTAATAATGAATCTGTCTTTAGTACATTTAAATAACATTTCCATCACAATTTTATAAAACACCTTTCTCCAAAGAGTTCAAAGTGAGCTTACTAATATATCCAAACAACGCTCACAGTTTCTGTACATGGTAGACAATACTGAGTATGCAAATAACGAAAGAGTTTCTATATACCCAGATCTAGTCAGGTTAAATTTAAAAAACTTACTTCCATCAAACATTCCAAGTTGCTATATAGAACACAATATTCTACAGAGTTCTGACTAAATAAGTATGATAGTCATAAAAATCACAAACTCAGTTAATCTGTCAATTAACCTGGGTTTAGATTAGTCAGTGTTTCCTAACAATCCATCGGAAGGTAGATACTACATACATAAAAACATGGTCTTGGCTATTATCTTAATTTTGCCAACAACAACTATGTGGAGTTTGGAATCTTGATAGGTTAATATTTCTATAAGGAAAACAGAATTGATTATCTGAAAATTAAAGCAATTATCAATTTTTTGTTTCAGAAAATGTATATGTTTTATGCTATCAAAGAAATGAGGAAAAAGAAAGAAAAGAAAAAAGATTCAAATAGGAAGTTCATTTGAGAAGGGTTTAAATTAGTCAGTTCCTAACAACAGTTAAGTATAACCTTTTGGAAATTAATTTACATAATGATAATCTACATGTGGTAAGGTTGAAATTATTTAAATGACATTATATTTCATTATTTAGTGTTGCTCCACCACTGCTTTAGCAGTGAATTCTTATGAAATGTAATGCAGCTAATGAGGTAGCTTTTTAACTGAACAAACTGACAGGCCCCATATCTGCAGAGGCAGCTTGAAACCGTGCCCAACCTCTTGGCTTCCCAAGAGGCTTTTCAAAATTCAATAAATAACATCTGTAGGCGATGTTGGGTGCAGACCTAGCAGAGTGCGTCATAACACTGTGCTGGCAGAACAAAGAAACCATGACGACTGCCAAGTTTCCATGGCAACTGCTGCGAGGCTCTGAGAGTATAATAGCACATCAATCACTGTCCAAAAGAACTTCATTATCAGCTAGAAAAAACCTTTAGGATCTGTTTAGTGTGCAATTGTGGGTTAACTCACCTCAAAGCCTTGCTCTCTAGCAAAAGTGGCAGCTTCCTGAAATAAAAAAAAAAAGAACAGTTAATTATAAAGTGCTAGGTAATGAAGAAATAATCCATTTTGAAACTCATTCAAATAGTCTTCTTTTTACACAATTATCTCAATATACTCACAAGTTCAATTTTTATTCTTACACAGAAAAAAAAGATTTCTTTTTCCCTTGGCATAAAAAAAAGGCAGCAAATGTCAACACACTTCACAAGCTGAAATAAAGAAGATGTAGTACATGTTTTTACTGTAGCTGTCACCATGAGTTCAGGTGTTTTGACCCCGACAAAGAAAATCATTTGAAACCTAAGGAAGATGCTGATGGTTATGTTTTTAATTAAAACAATACCTTTCAGAAAACTCTTCTGTAAGAAGAATGTTTGCTAATAAACGTATAGATTAGATTCAGAAAACCCACCATTTTGCAATCTCTGATGAAATTTATTCAGGCAAAGGTCATCAATGGATGCTCAACTCATTAGGTTAAAGAATGATAGGGAACTGGTTATTTCATGGAATCAAAGTATCAAAGATCACATGCTGGTCACGGGGAGCAAAGAAGAACTTCATGGCAGAAGAATCAAGCAGTCATCACTTTAATCCAGTGATCAATCTTATCACCTAATATTCTGATCACCAAATAGTCTGTGGCTTCTGTTATAATATAGTATAAGGTACAGAGCACCATCTATAAAGTTTTTAACATTAATTAATCAAAATTTTATTCAATAACTTGCAGTATACAGGAAATATATAGGATAGAAGAACAAGTTAAATGATACACTGAGAAAGCTAATAAACAAATCCATAAGGTAGGATATTAGACAGGACAAGTACCTTGGTCTTTTTAGTAAGTCAACATCATGATAAAATGTACAGGAGTAATGTACAGATTTTAACTGGAAACTGTTTTGAACAAACCAGTTATAAAATACATTTTGGGTAAGTTTGATTATGAAATGGAAATCAAATATTAGGAATTACCAAGTTGATATGAAAAAATCATAGATTTTTAGGTGTATCCTGAAGTATCCTGGGATAAAATGGCATGGTATATGTAATTTATTTTAGAAAACTTAAAAAAAAAAGAAAGTGAAGCAAAAATGGTAAAATATTAATGTATCTAGATGTATTCAGTATTACTATCTTTTGCCTGTTTGAAAACTTTTGTAATAAAAAGTATACCCCCTCATTTCTCTCTGATTTAAGATGACAGGGTAACAAATGCTGAATATTTTTTAAAATTTAGTTAAAAATTTTAAAACAATGTTTTTCTAGATATTAAATATATCTTAAGGGCACAATCTTATGACCATTATTATATACTCTAATGCCCTTATAATAGGTTGTCAAATGACAAAAACACATCTGTGTAACCAAATCTGTTCCCTTTCTTCACTCTCTGCTTTGTGCATATATTTTCATTTTAGTACTGATACAGAAAATGGAGGCAATATTACTTTTCAATTCCACTTTCCTCTTGAAGATGAAAAAAAAAAAAACTGCAGACAACTGTCAAGAGTCTCTACATCTTAACTTACATTCCTCCAAAATTATCTTTGCCAAGAGATATTAATAGAAGGATGGGATGTGAGCCTGAGTAGTGAGCAGATCCAACTTAACTAAAATGACTGCTGCACCAAACCATGTAAGGCAGAAACTACAGTTAATGTCTCCAGCACAAATCTGGGTACTATCTACATGTTAAGGAAAACACAGAGAAAAGAAGTATGTATGCACTTATAGTCCAATATACTAATACCATCTAAGTTTAAAGAACCACTTTGAGGGTTTAAGAAACTGAAACATACGATCACAATCGAACACTGAAGTTAATAGAAAGTGATAAGCTGAAAGTACAACTCCTTAGGCTGTTCACTAGAGAAGCGCATAAGGCTGATTGAGTTAACCTTAGTTGATACAGATAAAAAAACTAAATCATGATCTTGACAATTGGTGTAAGCATGGTTAGCCTTCGTGACAATTTACTTACACCAGATTCTTGTATACCAGACAGTCAATAATATTTACTAGCTTGGATGTCAAGGAAAAGGATAGGGTTCAAAAGATAGCAATGTAGAATTTTTCCAAGTTGTCCAACTCAAGAATTAACCAAGCTAATTCTTATATGAAAAAAACAACAAAATAGCTTTGTAAGAACTATTTATTTATATGGAACTTTATCAGAGGCAAGAAACCTAAAGGACTGTAAGACAAAGTTAATATGACAAATCTGTACAACTAAAATTGTACTAAGACATAAAAATTCAAAATTCACATACAGTAGATAAGTTCCCTTTTTAATTTCCAGTTTTGCTCCCCAAAGTAAGAAGCAATAGACTGTGATCTGTTATGGTACAATAGAACAGACTAATTGCAAGAAGGCACATTTACCAATGTCAGATCATTATTCTTCAATGAAACTGAGCCCTAGGACTCTTCCACATCTGTAAACTATTCCAAGCACTAACATATTTCTGACTGAGGAAGGACATGCTGAAGAAAAGTCAACTCAATTTTCTATCTCAGCGCCCCCTCACACAGGTTTGCAGAGCTGTGCCCTATCACTGAAAAGCTAAGCACTTGTTCTATGGCTTAAAAAGATCTTATCTCCTGACTTCCTCCCACCTTCCTTTGATCTTGGGTTGGTGCCCCCAGTCTCTCCATTAGAAAAGGCAGCTGGCTCACATCTCTGCAGACTTTCCCACAGCTAACCTCTGATCTCAAGGTGTTTGTAGATACAACAATGGAACAACATTTATTTTTCCCTCACAGCAAAACAAATAAAACAACACAGAGGAACAGTTTGACCCAGTAAGAATTTGAAGGAGAATTTTAGTCCTAAGATTCACTGCATGGAGGGACAAAAAGAAAAGGCATTAGGTCAGAAATCAAGGAAGAAAAAAGGCATAAATGGTGGGCAGAACAGTTAAGGCAGGTTCCAAATATCAGGGGTAATTCCAAGTGAACTGATCACACTAAATTGAAAAGGACTTTTTAGCGTGCCTTCGCAGTAAAAGTGAGAAAAGAAAACAAGCAAGTCCCCATCTGTGCTGCCCCAGGGCGCCACGTACTGAGTTTCACAAATCTAATGAAGCAGTCAGGTTAAAATCCAACCGCAGAGTGGATGTGACATGTGGAGAACAGCTAGGGTTAGAATAGAGAAGCATGGCGGTTCCTAATGCAGGTGATTATCCATGTGATAATCATTATATTTACAGGCTTTCCATTTTAGATCTGACATCAAAAATCACAAAGGAGGAGGGATTAAGGAAATAAACAACCGACACAGAGGCTTTCCTGCTCCCCTGAGAGTGTAGCACTTTCATTCATGCATGACAAGCAACAAAAGCAAAACGAAACAGGCCAGCAAAGAGTATTTCTGAGAAGGCTGGATTTCACATTAACACTTCTTTCCATTTTGATAACTTTCACTATTATTCAGTTTCTCATACAGGTCACATTTTCAAAATCAGTTCCCATTGTTGTCTAAGCTATAATACAGTATCATTTTTGGTTTACAATGAATGATACTCACACATGTCTTTTTACAACAACAAAGTCATTTTTTTTCCTTCCTGGAATTGAGTGTTGTGAATAAAATGACATATAATTAAAGTCTTAGGCTCTCATCTACACCACGCTATTTAGGATTTGCAGTAGGCTTGCTGCTTCACCAACCAGGCTAAAAGGATGAAACAACAACCAAGTACAGTTTTTGAGTAGAGGTTTAAAAAATAAAGCTGAAATTCATGGTTAATGAGAACTATGGACTACTTACATGAGGAACTATTTAAAGGGATTAGCAAACCACTACTAAAAAACACAGTTCTCAGGTTATAGAGGAAAGGAAGGAACAACTTAAGTGTGCGTCTGTGTGTATGAAAATACAACAATTTCCTTTATATATCTAAGAAGAAAACTATTTTCCTTGCATTTTGCCTGATAACACCTTGATTTTAATTTATGTAGAATTATATGTAATCACTATAAAACTAAAACTATAAATAGGCCATATTGTTATTCTAATTCCAATTATTTGTTATTAGTTACATATAAATACAAATGATTTCTGTGTATTGGCCTTATATCCTGAGACTTTGCCAAATTAACTTATTGGTTGTAGGAACTATCGTTTTCCTTCAGGGAAACAGATGTTCCTACTAACCAAACCACAAAGTTATTTTAAGAATTTAGCAACATGCCTTAAAAAATCATCTCTCGTTTCTCCAGGGTAATCTGAAGGGTGTAACTAACTACTAACTACCCACCACTATCATAGCTCATAACACTTGCTCTCCTACTTCTGCCTCTACATTTCAAGACACTGAACCCATTTAGAGGTATTATCTGCTTGCTTATGTTACCACTCTGTTTTTTGATATCGGACATGAGGGATCTTGGGTGTTGACTGAAACTTCATGGACTGAAGTAAAAAAGAAGATCCAACTTAGGACCAAAGAAAGATAACTTCTGACTATCCAGAGAAGGCAGCTCATCCATTCAAAACAAATTATTTTGCTGCTCCAATGGCAAACAGGAAGCAGAAAATTCATTGGAGTTAGCACGGTCTTCACTCAAGTCATAGAAGTCCAGAGCTCTGGGAAAAGCCAAGGGAGAATGGAACCACAAAAACAGTTCTGCTGTTTTGGTTGTTCATCTCTCCATTCAACTAGTATTTACCCTGCAAGGATAGTTTTAGGCTAACAGATACTATTATGCTAGAGATACATCAGTGTTACAGCTATTATACATCTTATTAGACTTCGACTTGCAATATTTGAAACAATACTGTAAATCCTAAATGGTGTGGTGTACATGAGAGTCTAAGACGGAATGATATGATATGATATGATATGCCTGTCTTTCTCTCTATAAATCTATGTATAAAAATCTCTGCATATAAATGAAATTCATATTTTTTTATACAATTATATGTATGAAGCCTTTTTTGAAGGCTTTAAATGCAAGACAGTACTGGTCAGGAAGCAGTTACAGCCAAATGGAAACAGTAGTTGGCTTAGAAGACCTACACTAAGGTTGCCATTTTATGCTCATTTGATATGTAATCTTGGGCAAGTCACTCAGTATATGTTAGTTTTTATTAGTAAAACTGAGGTCAACAAAACTGACTGGATTATTACTAGGAATAAGTAAAATATTTAATGTGAACTATAAAATCATATCACATATTAAATTCAAGCTTTTGGTAAAATCTTGGGAAATTTAAGCAAATGAATTTCAGAGAATCCAGAGTACATTCCATGATTTGTCCTATCTGTGGATCACATGTGTAGCAGGAAGCCTCTAAATTGGTTGCGTACTATGTAGATCCTTAACTGGTGATATTCAAATCCTTGTAAAATTTCCTCCCCTTTGTGTGCTGTCTGGACCAAGAGACTCACTTTTAACAAATACCTGACAAAAAGTGATGGGATGTCTTGTTTGTTCATTCTCTTGTTCACACAGTCTCTCTCAGCTCTTGCTCCAGGGGAAATAACCTGCCATGTTGTGAGTTCCCCCATGGAGTGGCCCATAACTAACCATCAGAGAGGATCTTGCTAACAGCCACATGAATGAGCTTGGAAGTGAATCTTTCCCAAGCAGTGATAGGACTAAAGCCCTGGCTGACATCCTGACTTCAGCCTTGTAAGAGACTCTGAATTCAGGGGCACCAAACTAAGCTGTGCCCAGATTCTCTATCCATATCTTATACACAAGGAACCTAAGCCTCTAAGAGGTTAACTAACATGGTCCAATTCAGAAAATCTCTCTATTCAGATTATGCTAATCCTTAAAAAAATCCTCACAGAAGTCAAACCAAACAAGTGTGGCTAATAGATCAATCACAGGTGAAAAAATAAAGGAAAGATAATTTAGAAACATATTATCTAAATAGTTCTCTATACCTGATTGTGATTAACCATTTCTTACCTGTAGCAGTGATACACCTCTGAGTCATGCTGACATTTAATGATAAAGAACTAGCTGCTGTTTATTTTTTTCCTATATTCAGCTCAGTTCAGTTGCTCAGTCATGTCTGACTCTTTGCGACCCCATGGACTGCAGCAATATGAAGACTTATATTGCTTAATCAAATCCTAAAAAATGGTGCTGTTAAAGCGCTGTACTCAATATGTCAGCAAGTTTGGAAAACTCAGCAGTGGCCACAGGACTGGAAAAGGTCAGTTTTCATTCTAATCCCAAACAAGGGCAAATCCAAAGAATGTTCAAACTGCCGCATAGTTGCACTCATCTCACATGCTAGCAAAGTAATGCTCTAAATTCTCCAAGCCAGGCTTCAAAAGTACATGAACTGTGGACTTCCAGATGTGTAAGCTGGATTTAGAAAAGACAGGGGAACCAGAGATCAAATTGCCAACATCTGTTGGATCATGGAAAAACAAGAGAGTTCCAGGAAAAAAAATCTACCTCTGCTTTATTTATTATTCCCAAGCCTTGGACTGTGTAGATCACAATAAACTGAAAAATTCTGAAAGAGATGGGAATACCAGACCACCTTACCTGCCTTCTGAGAAATCTGCAGGCAGGTCAAGAAGCAACAGTTAGAAACAGACATGGAACAACAGACTGGTTCCAAGTTGGGAAAGGAGTATGTCAAGGCTGTATACTGTCATCCTGCTTATTTAACTTATATGCAGAGTACATCAAGTGAAATGCTGGGCTGGATGAAGCACATGCTGGAGTCAAGATCGCCAGGAGAAAAATCAATAACCTCAGCTACGCAGATGATACCACCCTTATGGCAGAAAGCAAAGAAGAACTAAAGAGCCTCTTGATGAAACTGAAAGAGGAGAGTGAAAAAGCTGGCTTAAAACTTAACATTAAAAAAATAACAGGATCATGGCATTTGGTCCCAACAATTCATGGCAAATGGATGGGGAAGCAAAGGAAACAGTGACAGACTTTATTTTCTTGGGCTCCAAAATCACTGTAGATGGTGACTGTCGCCATGTAATTAAAAGATGCTTGCTCCCTGTAAGAAAAGCTATGACCAACCTAGACAGCATATTAAAAGGCAGAGACATTACTTAGGCAACGAAGACCCATCTAGTCAAAGCTTTGGTTCTTCCAGTAGTCATGTATGGATGTGAGAGTTCGACTATAAAGAAAGCTGAGCGCTGAAGAATTGATGTTTTGAACTGTGGTGTTGGAGAAGATTCTTGAGAGTCCCTTGGACTGCAAGGAGATCCAACCAGTCCATCCTAAAGGAGATCAGTCCTGGGTGTTCATTGGAAGGACTGATGCTGAAGCTGAAACTCTAATACTTTGGCCACCTGATGTAAAGAACTGACTCACTGGAAAAGACCCTGATGCTGGGAAAGATTGAAGGTGAGAGGAGAAAGGGACGACAGAGGTTGAGATGATTCGACGGCATCACTGACTCAATGGACATGAGTTTGAGCAAGCTCTAGGAGCTGGTGATGGACAGGGAAGCCTGGTGTGCTGCAGTCCACGGGGTCCCAAAGAGTCAGACACAACTGAGTAACTGAACTGAACTGACTGATACTGCTTAAGCCTCTAAATATTTCTTCATGCTATCCTTCACACTATGAGTTACTTTTACCTTGTACTATTTACAAAATGTACTCTGTACTTATTTATAAAAATATTTACATATCTTCCTATGAGACTGCATTAATGTTATACTACTTTTAATATTAAATTATTTGTGAAGAGGAAAAGTTTAATTTGTAAATAAAGTAAACAAAGGCTGGAGAATATTTTTAAGTAAATTATAAATCTGAAAAGCCCCTTTAAAAATGTTTCATTCATGAAAATATCTGTATTGGTTTTTCCAAAGAACATACAACTTCTGGGAGATTTTCAACCTGTGCTCTGGCATTTATTACCATACGCTTCCTGCCTGCAGAACGCTGAATAGGAATATTATTTAACATTTATTGAGTGTCAAAAACTCTGTGGGGCAACGTATAAGCTATAAAGACAAGCATGGCCCCTATCCAATAGGTTTATGATAAAAATTAAACAGTGTATAAGGTATACTTTCACAAACATGACTGAAAAAAAATTACATAACCGAATTATAAGCCAAATAAATTAGGTTCAGTTTAGAACATATTTAATCCTTTCACAAAATGATTTACTAGGTGATGTGTCTGTTTTACCAAGGAAAGCTGTTCATCACTCCCACTGTTATGCATATTTAATGATGGTAGGTAAAGGAAAGCAAGTTTAGGAAAAGTATTTCTTCAAAATTTGATTGAGTAGCTATTTGGGCTATCTTGTAGAATAACAAAAGTTTTTCAGCTGCTAAAAAAATAGGAGAGGTGATAGGATAGGAAAACAATTAGGGGAGTAGGCCTCTTATTGGGTGTTTTATTTCCATTTTTAGTGAGATACCATGTGCGTGGCATAATGAAGACACTCAACAGATGTCAATTATTTTCCTTATTTCATTTGATCCTCATAAAAATCCCATAAAATAGGTATTCTTCTCCTTTCATAAATAAAAATCTGAAGGTTCAGAGACATTAAAGTATATATCCAATACCAAATAAAATGTATTCATAACAGCTGGCATCTGGAGCCGATGATTTCTGAATGGTTTGTGCTGGTCTGCTACTGATGAACTCTTTTAGTTGTTTTATGTCTTTATCTCATTTTCATTTTTGAAAGATACTTTTGCAGGGTATAGAATTTGAGATTGACAATTTTTCTCTGAGTTTCAGCTTGCACTGTTTCAGATGCATTCTTTTTTGGCTCCCAGGCTCTAGAACATAGGCTCAATAGTTGTGGCACATGGTTAGTTGCTCTGCAGCATGTGGGATCTTCATGGATCAGGGATCAGACCCATGTCTCCTGCACTGGCAGGCAGATTATCCCTGAGGGACCAGGGAAGCCCTCAGATGCATACTTACCTTTGTTTCTCTTTATCACTGATTTTATGCAATTTGATTATGATGTTCCTTGGTGTAGTTTTTTTCCTTGTTTTTTTTTTTTTTGCGGTTTGTTGAGCTTCTTTGATTTCTGGGTTTATAGTATTCTTCAAATTTGGAACATTTTCAGTCATTTTTACTTCAAATATCTTTTTGTTTCTCCTCTCCAGGACGCCAAATATGTATGTTAGGTCACTTGAACTTGAGCAATCCCTGTATTATGCTATTCGTAGAATACTTATAAGTTTTTTTTTTTTTTTTTTAAGTGAAGCAAATGTTTTATTGAAATCAGTTGTCAAATCACAATTTATCCAAATGAACATAATGCTACATTGTTCTTAAAAGAGTGGGCACAAATATGGCACAGATTAACAATCCAGCATCTATCAAAATACCATTTGTAAAGAACCTGACTTATTTCGTGCTGTGTGTGAATACTTATAAGTTTTAAAACAGACATTTTTCTTCTTTACTGCATTACCAGTGAAGAACTGAAGGCCTATGGAGACCAGGCTACACAGCTTGTCAACCTTAAGATAAGTAAAATGTATCTTTAGACAGATCTTACTTCCCTCATTTACTGGAAAAAGAAAAAAATCTAAAACTTAAATCACTTATATTAATAAAAAAAAACAGTAAAAGATACGATAAATAATTGATTCTTACAAGTTTAGATACATGTTTATGTGGGTCAACGAGAACGGTATTACTGATCAGCATTAAAAATTAGATCAGAAAAGGAAAGGAAATCTTAGGATGGGGAGAGATTGTCATTTTTATTAAGTATCTTTTCAATAATTCTTTTCTCTCAAATGTGCACCAATATCCTTTATTTTTTCTATATTCCATGCATTAAGCTTCTTAAAGTTCCTAAGTTTCCTATCACAGCTTCCTAAGGTCAAGATGTGATCATCCCTGCTACCTTCCTAAGGTCAAGGTGTGATAATCACTGCTACATAGATTCCACCCTCTATGACCTAATGAACCCAACAGCAGAACCTATCGTAAAAGCTCCTCTATTCTTTGAGTCTCCTGTCTTTCAAGAGAGAAGAGTAAATAATTAGAAATCGTAACAACATTCACAATCCAAAATATTACTGAATTAACTTAAGAAGAAACTTATAGGACCACATTGTGACTTAATAACATAACAAAAAATAGTTAAACTCCCCCCCCCAAAAAAAAACAAACCAAAAAACCAAACCCCAAACTGAGAAGCATCTAATCTCCTACCTCTAGTTGGGGAGGGGGTCAGGGGTGGAAAAGGCAGTTCTTTCTCAGGTCATAATTTTTAAACTATGGATATGTATATAACACATTCCATCCAAGTATCACCAGAACTCAGTATTATTTTCCTTCTTGCCAGGTGACTCACAATAATTATGCAGAAAGTATACAGTAGCACTATGCCTTAGAAACAAGTCTAATATAGACAAAATTAGAATTTTCATAATGGCCAGTGGGAAGAAACAAGGTTAGGCATGGTGGTAACAATCAGTACAGGTCTCTCAAGGAAAAGAAAAAAGAAAGTGAAGAACACACCACCACCAACAACAAAAAAACCCACAACAAAAATGAAACTACAAAGAAGTCAAAGGGAAAAAAAGTCAGGCTATTAAAAAAATAATTACAGATAGATGATAGAAAACACCCAACATAACATGTATCTCCATAAATATTTAAGTGAAAGCATAACTCGCCTACCCTTCCTCTAGGATAAATAGGTTTAAAAAGATACTTTTGAGAAGCCAGTATTGCATTTGATAATGAAATGGGAGCCAATCATTTTAAGTCTACAAACTAGAACCAAGAGATATTTATCTACTTTGCAAACCTTTTTTTTTTTTTTTCTTTTGGGATGCCCCATGTATGATCAAACCTTTTGTCCCCTGCAGTGGCAGTGAGGAGTCCTAACCACTGAACTGCCAGGGAATTCTCTTTTTTCCCCCCTTGCAAACTTTTGTCAGAATCTGAGATAACACATTTAATACAGTGCTTCCCTGTGTGTTTGGGAGTCTCTGTAAAAAAGTATGAGTTTTCATTAGATACCAACAACACGCTGGGAAATGAAGGTAATTCAGCACAGAGGTAGTAACAAAATACTGGCATTTTTATTGTACTGAACATTATGAAGTGACTGGCTAACAAATGGGATTTCTGTCAAAAGTTTTTTTGACTTACTGTACATAGTATTATAAATCAGCTTCTAACTATATCCATTTCAGAAACTTTTCCCATTGGTCATCAATCTTGGCTTTCTCCTTCACCTTTCTGAATAGGACTTGATCTCTTTTCTAGAGCGATGAAGGATTTCTCCATAGTGTAAAAGTTAGGAATAATTATTTTAGGAAATATTTATTTTCTCCTATTTTAAGAATAGCCATTTTCTTCTATTTCTTCAGAAGCATAATTTTAATCCCTGTCCAAATTTCTTTGCATCACCAATTACTCTTAATTTCCTGAATAAATATTTTCCCTCTTTCTAGTCCTTGGTCAGTCTTTCCACTTACTCCTACATATTTAAGCCCTCTTGCTTGCATTTTTCCAATTTTATTGGATAATTTAACAGATGAAAAACTGAGATTCTTTTTTTTTTTTTTTGATGCTTTAGAGTGTGAATTTTTCCACCCTCTCCGAGAACCATTCCTCCCTACTTTTCTGTTACATATCATCTTTCCCTTTCTCTCTCACCTTCCCTGTTGTTTATCTTCAAATTCATTAACTTCCCTAAATGTAGTTTTACCGAGAAATTCAGCTATCAACTTTTAAATCTTTTCCTTCTTTACATTTTTTAGGGGTAATTTCCTTTATTCCTTTCATTTGGTATCATCCTCAGATATACTTCCTCACTTCCAGAGGCCCGTTGACATTTTCTTTCTCTTCACATTTGACAGTTTCCAAGTTCTGCCAAGTACATTTTATAAGCACAATGCCTATATAGTCTTGTCATTCTTACCCACAGAAACCTAGGTCAGGCCTGTATTACCTCTTGCCTAGATTACTGCTATAGTCTCTTAAACAGTCATACGCATATTTGAATGCATCCTTACACCCCATCATTAGATCCACCTTCCTAAATATCAACTCTGATTAGCCTTTGTTAAAAAAGCTACCTACTGCCTCGGGATAAAGTACTGATAAAAGTTCCAAAGCCTGACTTTCAGAGGTCCTCCATAAAGTGTCCCTGCTTTTTCTTTCCAGCCTGATCTTTTACTATTCCCTTGTACACGTACCAGATGCCACTCAAACTAGAATACTTGTTCTTCTCTGAACACGCCTCAGGCTTTTTTGCCTTCATGCTACTTTGCACATGTAGGCACTAAATGAATTAGAATATCCTTCAACCACCATTGTCAAAATCCTACCAATCCCTCCAGGGTTAGTTCAACCATCTTCTTAATGGAAGCCTTCCTGAATTGTTCATGGTCTTTCCTTCCCATCTCCAGAAGTGGCTTTCTGCATTGCAGAAGAGTTTTGCTAAAATTGTAAAGGTTTCTTTTTTTGGCAGTTATGTACAGACTAGAAACAGTTATTTGCAGAGACAGCTTATCTCTTACTAGATTATAAATTCTTAGCACAGAAACTTTTTTATTTTATATCCTCAAAACATCTAATATGTTGTTCTGCCCAGAAGAGATAATAAATCTTTGTTGATTTACCAAATGATAAGGACAAAGCACTCACCTACATTAAGCAAAGAAGAAATACCTCTACATTAGATCAATGACTTGATTTGTTGTGCTTCATACTTCTGTTTTAGAGATCTTAGTGCTCTATATATATCTCTGTTATTTCTTACACTGCTTTACAATTTATTTACCTAGTCTATTTTCTCCCCTAGTTTATGAGTTTCTTAAGAACTGATTTTCATATTGTATCTTAGAATTACGCATCAAACAGAGTATGAATTAAATAAATGAGAGCTGGAATGAGTTAAACTGTTCTAAAAGAAACATATTTTAAAAGGTAAAAGATCTTTCTACTCATGTATATTGAGCTTTTCTGGAATGAGATCTAAGATTTGGCCAGCAAATTGCTGGCCTTATGTGTTCCGTGACAGTATTCATTCAATCTGTATATCGTGCTATTTCTTCAGTTGTCCTGCTCTGGGAAGTAACCATAAAGGATTTTGGCACTTGTCTCTTTCCAAATATCACACAAATAATCACAGAAATAGTTTTTCCTGGAAGAATGGTTAACTCTGAAATATTAAACTATGTTTTCAAAGATAGGCACAGTCTAGACGTCACTGCCAGATACTGGATATCAAAGGGTCTAATACAGCTCAACAAAGATAAGCACCAATATTTATAATAGACAAGAACAGCTACAAAGAAAATCAACAAAAATAACTAAACAAAACCCACAAAACAACCTCCTACATACAGATTAAATAACAAGGGTAAATAGCAAGTCTCAACTCAGGTTTGAGGCTTGGTAAGTTATCTGCTAAGTGGTTTTATGATATGCTACTATTTTACTTTGCTGACATACATGATAATTAGAGAATTTATAGCACATGGGATAGAAATATAAGCCGAAATGAACTTACAACCAGCAACAACCCATTATGGTAGATTCACAACTTTAAAATGACATTTTTTTTTTCTTTAGCAAATGAATACTAGGTACATCCAATGATATGGAATACATATCATTTTTTCACTGTCAGTGCACATATCATTATAGATACCACCCCATACGCGTACAGCTCAAGACCTAATGTTAAATTTTCTGGTTTCAAAAGAAGAGAAACTGACCTTCATAAATTGGTCTTATGTGCTAAGTTTTCCAAGTGTTAGCTGCTTAATCATGTCCAACTCTTTGCGACCCCATGGACTGTATGTAGCCCACCAGGCTCCTCTGTCCCTGGAATTCTCCAGACAAGAATACTGGAGTGGGGAGCTCTTCTCTTCTCCAGAGGATCTTCCCTTCCCAGGGATCAAACCCAGGTCTCCCACACTGCAAGCGGATTCTTTACTATCTGAGCCACCAAGGATGCCAAAGTTTTCCAAGAACAAGATCTAATTTAGATAGTGAACCTTTGGAAACAGAAGCTAGAAGCAATGATAACAATCCCAAAAACTTCATTGTGAAAGGAATGATCTGAGTTACATTTCCAATTAGTAGGCACTATACCTCACAAACAAGGAAAGTCAATTCTTCATTAGCCAGAGCAAATTAGACATGGTTTGGACACAACAGGGGCCTGCCTGAGATGTTCACCATCTCAGGCACTCAGGGCCTGTCTGAGATGCTCACCAACCTAGAAGAGTCTGGTAATTAGGCAATACTGGATTAGCACTTGCAGGATGAAGGCAAGGAGTTGGATTTAGGAGCACATTGCTATATCCCTCACTTCCACTTCAAACAGAGTAATTCACTATATCACTGCGATGGTTAACATTCACTTGGACAACCAACACTAAACAATGGATTTGTTATTATAGAGATTTTCAGTTATTAGTAACTTCTCTTCCTACTCTGCTACCTTTACATTACCCTCTGCTAATTAATAGGCAGACAGTAATTTATTTTTCTTTTTTGAAAGGATGTTAAGAAAAGTCAAGAGTCACAAAAAGCAACAGTACATTGTTAAGAAGCAAACTACATAAACTGCATATATGAAAAAAATACTAAAATCAAGTTCTATTTAAGGTTTCTCAGGAGCATCCTAAATTACTCAGTGCATTATCACACATAGCATCTGAAAACATAGCTGCCACAGAACATGGCATAATTTTATGTGTAACTGCATAAGAAAAAAAGCCCTCTTATTAGTCTCCCCAAAGCAAAATATAAACATTGTATATTCTACAGATATTGCATAAAATGTGAAATTTGGTGACTGTGATAGGCTCAGAACAGGCATTTCATAACAGGTATTTGTATCTCCAGCCTCCGTGTAATCACCATGACAATGTTAGTCAGATACTATTCAGTGCTGGATAGGCAAGGGAGTTGTTGTACTTCTCTTGGTTCTAACGACCTGGACAGATTTTTGATTATCTATTGTAGGAATATAGGGAGGGTAGTAATCCCTATCTTTCATAAGAATTTTAGCAACCAATGAGCATGTTAGATACTTTTAAAGTACTTTTTATTTCCAAAGTTATAAAGGCACTGTGCAAGACTCATTAATCAAAAATAAGGAAAGAATGAAGATGAAAGCAAAAATTAAACTCGGACTACAGTATGTTGCAATGGAAGTGAAAAGGAAAGAAAACAAAAAAGGCTTTATGGTGGAAGTAGAATTTGCTATAAATCTAAAAGACAGGCAAAATTTTAGGAAGGTAGGGAGGTGTGGAAAATGACAGGTGCGTCCTGTCAGTAGCAAGTGGTCCAATTTGGGTGGATCATACGGTACGAATACAGGACTGGAAAGCACTAAGATTTGAAAGGTAGATTTACACTGCAATGAGTTAGAAGACTGGATTTAATCCATTTAACTATGTGGTAGGCAGATGGTGGAGGTGAGAGATGTTGTGGTTTCTGAGTGGACAAGCACCCTAATTAGGACTACACTTTAGAAAGATTGATTTATCTAGTGACAATATACAGACTGGATATAAAAGAGAAGACAGGTGAAGATTTTTAGATGGCAGATCAGAGAACAAGTGATGAATATAAAATAATTTAACTCAGAGTAAAGTATAGAAATGACCAGTTATAAAATATACACAATATAATAAATTTTGGGCAAACCTTTTATTTAGGCTTTCCTTCGAAGTTACATAAAATAATGAAATAAAATAAAAGAATTCTGGACTTGGAATCAAGAAACTTGAACTCCAGTTCTTTCTTTGTCTCTTACTTTACCTCTAGTGTGACTGTGGGCAAGGCAAACTCTCTCAGTTTCTTTGTCTTGAGAATGAGAAGCTTAACACTTTCTAAAACCCATCTAGGTCTAAAATTCAATGACCATAAAAATGAGTTTTGGGGAGGTCACTAAGAACTACAGAAAGCCTATTAGAGAAAGCTCCTTAAGCAGAAAGTCCAGAGACTCTATCAAGAAATGACTGGACTAAATCAGCGAGATTTAAATATCAGTCAGTTTTTACTGCTTATACTTTTTTGCTAAAGGTAAAGCAACATTTCAGAAGACAGTAAGGGGCTTCCCTGATAGCTCAGTTGGTAAAGAATCCACCTGCAATGCAGGAGAACCTGGTTTGATTCCTGGATTGGGAAGATCTGCTGGAGAACGGAAAAAGCTACCCACTCCAGTATTCTGGCCTGGAGAATTCTATGGTCAGAGGAACCAGGCACGCTACAGTTCATGGACTCATAAGAGTCAGACACGACTTAGCGACCAAACCACCAGAAGACAGTAAAAGATTCATTCCTTCTTTCTGAAAGCCAAAATTCAAGAAACCTTTTGCCTTATTCATGTATATGAAAACAAACTCTTGCCAAGAGAAACAAATTGCAAAATACAGAGGTTGGAAAATGTGAATCATCACTGTATTAAAATCAACATTTAATAATTATGTTGCAGTTTCCAATGACTGCTGAATCCCATTAGGTTTAAACATAAATTCAATAAGAATTTATGACTGCATAAATGGCGTTTAAATGTATTCAGAAGTAGAAACAAGAACCATCTGACAGAGAAGTGATGGTGCTTAAAATGAAAAGAAGGTGAAAGTAAAGACATAAGGAGGCCAGGTGAAGGAGAGGAAGGATATAGATATAGGCTGCAAGTGAATGTACTACAGTGATGATTCTGAGGCAAATGCTTACAAATTTATCTTTTGTACTATGCATTTTCATACTTTATGGATTCTGAGTTAACACTACAATAAAAGATGGGATACCTGTCATTTAAGAAGCAGAAATTATCTCAGCAGAACTTTATGCCAAGTTCTTAAGGATTTTTAGAACATATGGAAATATGCACCACATGACTGAAAATAACAATTTGGTCTTTATTTCACATCCAATTTGGATTTTAGTTAACTGTTTTCCAAGGTTTTTATTCTATCTTATTTTTAATCATATTCATTAATCTGAAAAATAGAATTGCAAGTGGTGTTTTATTAAGACAAGATTTATGCTTTATTGTTGATATGATCACTTGTTTAAAAACTGCCAGTCTCATAATCAGCAATCTTGAATTGTTTAAATATTTAACTCTCCCCTTCAGTTAGCTGGGAATAGTATGGAACTCAACAAGCCTATAGAAAGGATACAG
The DNA here is from genome assembly GCF_910594005.1 of Cervus elaphus. Taxonomy (NCBI): domain Eukaryota; kingdom Metazoa; phylum Chordata; class Mammalia; order Artiodactyla; family Cervidae; genus Cervus; species Cervus elaphus. Next base: position 30,081,203 of record NC_057829.1, on the reverse strand, counting down.
TAATGTTCCTGGAGTTAGGCTGTATTCTAAGACCCATCATTTGACTTTCCAGGCTCTAACCCGCCCCCTCTTCTTTTTGAACTCCTCTACTTTCACCTGACCTTGGGGATCCCAGGGATTTAAAACCATATTTTAAATAATTGAGGGCCTCACAAGGACCTTTTCTCTCCATGCTACCAATACTCAGCAATTTTCTAAGGGCCCTCGGGCACAAAATAGGGAAGGGAGAGAGTAAAAAGTCAATCTTGAAGAAGGGGCAACAGAAAACATCCAACATAGAAAATTAAATATAAGCTACTAAAGCTACCAACCTTAGCCAAAACTTTCATGCAGAGGAAGCAGCAGAGCCTCTGAACTTTCAAAGCTAACGGCTAGGGATCTCGGCAGAGCCAGTGTGGACAGAAGACAGAGGGTGGAGAGTGGTGGTAATTCCCTGAGTACTCTACTTTGTGTAAGAACTCTGGGGAGGTGAAGGAAGGCACTCCAGTAATGATGTGCGTTTAATTTCCCAGGAAAGCAATTTAAAATTGCAATAAATTTAAGGAAAATAAGTGGTGCTGGGAAAACTGGTCAACCACTTGCAAAAGAATGAAACTAGAACACTTTCTAACACCATACACAAAAATAAACTCAAAATGGATTAAAGATCTAAATGTAAGACCAGAAACTATAAAACTCCTAGAGGAGAACATAGGCAAAACACTCTCCGACATAAATCACAGCAAGATCCTCTATGACCCACCTCCCAGAATATTGGAAATAAAAGCAAAACTAAACAAATGGGATCTAATGAAACTTAAAAGCTTTTGCACTACAAAGGAAACTATAAGTAAGGTGAAAAGACAGCCGTCAGATTGGGAGAAAATAATAGCAAATGAAGAAACAGACAAAGGATTAATCTCAAAAATATACAAGCAACTCCTGCAGCTCAATTCCAGAAAAATAAATGACCCAATCAAAAAATGGGCCAGAGAACTAAACAGACATTTCTCCAAAGAAGACATACAGATGGCTAACAAACACATGAAAAGGTGCTCAACATCACTCATTATTAGAGAAATGCAAATCAAAACCACAATGAGGTACCATTACACACCAGTCAGGATGGCTGCTATCCAAAAGTCTACAAGCAATAAATGCTGGAGAGGGTGTGGAGAAAAGGGAACCCTCTTACACTGTTGGTGGCAATGCAAACTAGTACAGCCACTATGGAAAACAGTGTGGAGAGTCCTTAAAAAACTGGAAATAGAACTGCCATATGACCCAGCAATCCCACTTCTGGGCATACACACTGAGGAAACCAGATCTGAAAGAGACACGTGCACCCCAATGTTCATCGCAGCACTGTTTATAATAGCCAGGACATGGAAGCAACCTAGATGCCCATCAGCAGATGAATGGATAAGGAAGCTGTGGTACATATACACCATGGAATATTACTCAGCCGTCAAAAAGAATTCATTTGAACCAGTCCTAATGAGATGGATGAAACTGGAGCCCCTTATACAGAGTGAAGTAAGCCAGAAAGATAAAGAACATTACAGCATACTAACACATATATATGGAATTTAGAAAGATGGTAACGATAACCCTATATGCAAAACAGAAAAAGAGACACAGAAATACAGAACAGACTTTTGAACTCTGTGGGAGAAGGTGAGGGTGGGATGTTTCAAAAGAACAGCATGTATACTATCTATGGTGAAACAGATCACCAGCCCAGGTGGGATGCATGAGACAAGTGCTCGGGCCTGGTGCACTGGGAAGACCCAGAGGAATCGGGTGGAGAGGGAGGTGGGAGGGGGGATCGGGATGAGGAATAAGTGTAAATCTATGGCTGATTCATATCAATGTATGACAAAACCCACTGAAATGTTGTGAAGTAATTAGCCTCCAACTAATAAAAAAATTAAAAAAAAAAAAAAAAGATTCAAGCGACAACTTTTTGGGTGGAGGCAAATGTGAAATTAAGGAGTAAGAACAAAACAAACACAGAAAAGCCTACATCCAATACAAAATGATGTTTATGTGACCAAGTACATGAAAGTATAGCACATAAAAATGGAGAAATATATATACCAAAATGGTGAGAAAATTCAAAGAGCTTTCAAAAAATTAGAAAGGTTTGTTGGAGAAAAAGGATTTCTCTGCTAGACCCTGAAAGATCATCCTGAGAAGAAAAACAAAGTAAAAGCATAAAAATAGGAAGCACTACAGAATTCTAAGAAAATCACAGGATGTGGCACATGGTCCAATAAGGAGAATAGATGAAAGTACCACTAGCTTTCCTAGGCTTGTGAAGGTTTTCAGGTTTTGAAAATTAAAGGTAGAATATACAGTGTTTCCTTTTTTTCAAGAGGTTTTCCTCCAAATTTTGATGGGCTCATTGAACTTAAATATTAATAGCATTTTCTGGGAGATTTCTGATTTTGGCTATTGACTCTAAGCAAACAAATGTGAGAAGCCAAAGCTGTAGAAACAGAGAGATGCCTAAGGAAGTTGATAAGTGAAATAGATTGCTTTTCTGGAAATATTTGTTAAGAAATTATTACACGACAGCATCCACTAAAGTGGTAGCTTTCAAGGTTTCTTGACAGCAACCACAGTAAAATATTCACTTTACTTTGTAACATGCCATACACAGACATAGGTATACATGCATTTACATAAATGTACATTCTTATATCTTTTATACTTATTCCATTCAGAACTGGTAATTTTGTCCCATAAAGTGAAACTAAGAATATCATTTACAAAGTAACATGGGCCTTTGGAACTCACACTTAAAAGTTCCTTGAGGGCATTTTATATTGATTAGAACATAGTAAGTGCTCAGTATATTAATCCTACTTTTCACTTACCACTATGTACCAGGAACTAATAGGAGCTAAAAATATAGAAGAAACTGCTAAGCAGGATCTAACTAAGATTTGGTGGTGTGGATGAAGAAGGAATCTTTAAAAAATGAATAATTTAGTGGGTGAATAAAAGTTACTACTACAGGTCAAGGCAGAGGGAAAAGAACGTGAAAGGAGTCTTGAGACAAGAAGAGAAAGAGGTCAACTGTTTTTAAAACTGGAAATAGGCCACCATGACAGGAGATTGGTTAGAGGAAAGACGGTATTACGTATTCTGAATTTTGTTGATGAAAAAAAAAAATAAACCAAATCCTTACAACACAACATAACCAAACAAAGAAAAAATGGTATCTGTTGAATATAAAACCAAATACAGAAATCAAATTTAATTTTGCCTTTGACCTGGTTTGCAAGAACAGCTTTAAAGTCATAGAGCATAAAATATAATGCAAGTGTACTTGACACAAAGAAGGCTGATTTAATTTCTTGCCAAAGCAGGCATTTATTGAAAACACATGTACCACACTAAAAAGGATCCTAAAATTTTATGTGCCACATTTGATAAGAGATTTAATTTATATTCTGGAATTTAGCTAGAAGGCCTGGATTAGTGATGAAGCAACATAATAAGGACTTCAACTTTTTTTAGTTATGTCATATTCACTTGGTCACTGGTAGTTTCAATTAGTTCAAACCAATATACTGATCTCAAAACAAAGGTTAAAGGTCAGGAATAATGAGACTAAGAGCATGAAATGAAAGAACCAGCCTGCCAATGTAGGAGGCTCAGGAGATGCGGGTTCCATTCCTGGGTTGGGAAGATTCACCTGGAAAAGGAAATGGCCACCCATTACAGTATTCTTGCATGAGAAATCCCATGGATAGAGGAGCCTGGCGGGCTACAGTCCATGGGGTCCCAAAGAATCAGACATGTCTGAGTGACTCACACACACACACACATACACGTCAAGAAGTGGCCAAATTAAAAAAAAAAAAAAAAAAAAAAGGTTAATCAAGTCTCTATACTTTCCCAGTACAGATACTTTCCATAATTAATGCTGGTGTTTCCCTGCCTCATTTTCCTATTAGACTATCCATCTTGCTCACCACTGCATCAAGAGAAGTGTCAGGCACATAGCAGTCATTTACATATTTTTTGAATTAATATATGGTCTTTATGGACCTTTAGTGGGAGGTTATGCAAGTATTCAAGAACATCATATATACAGAATTAAGCACAAAAAAACTCACAACCAAATTTCAGTTAAACTTTAATTATATACCATAATATCAAAGGCAAACTAGGGATCCAATATAAAAAATTACAAGGAAAAGGTAGCAGGCAAGGCAATGGAGAAATACTAAAACTGTGTCATTAATCCTTATGAGATCTCTTAAAACATGTTTTAATCCTCCAAAGAGGACAAAATTCATTCTCATAAAAGCCATCTCTACAAAGTTCATTAAATATCCAGATTTTAAGTTGTACACCCAAAGAAACATATTTCTAAGTACCAAGATCTCTCATATATAATAATATTACAAACTGACAGTTGAACTAAAAATGGAGTATTTTCAGTGCTCTACCTATACTCTTAGATGAATCTTGTATAGGGCTTTAGGTGAAAGACTAACTGAACTAAAATATATCCCTAAATGGGATATTTCAAGTATTAAAAAAAAATTAAATTTCACACTCTTTCTGGGCCTTAGATTTTACACCTGCAAAATGAAGGGATAGATTGCTTCTTAAGGAAACCTTTCTATTTTAAGACTAGCAACAAAGCTTAGTTTCTGAGTGTGAATGGTGCTAATGTAAATGATTCTTGAGGTTACCAGTTGTAGGGGAACTATTTTTTTTGTGAATTACAGCCATGGTAACAATTATTGCTTAAATTATGTCTAAATGACTATGATGGCTTTTGGGGGGCGCTGGGGCACATCATCTTGCTTAGGCTGAACTATCTTTCCCAGTTATTCAACCAAGCACTAACCTGGGATTTTGCAGATGAAATTAGAGTCCCTAAACAGTTAACTTTAAGTAAATCCCAGGTGGGACATAATCAGTGAGCCCTATAAAAGAGAGCTTGTTGTTTAGTCACTAACTTGTGTCTGACTCTTTTGTGACCCCATGGACTGTAGCCTACCAGGCTCCTCTGTCCATGGGACTTCCCAGGCAAAAATTTTGGAGGGGGTTGCTACTTCCTTCTCCAGGGGATCTTCCCGACCCAGGGATCAAACCCATATCTCTGGTATTGGCAGGCAGATTCTTTATCACTGAGCCCCCAGGAAACCCAAAAGAGAGCCTAGGCTTTCCCTAAACTGAGACGCTATGCCACATACACCCATATGATTTTAACCTGCCCATCATCTTCTGTTCTTGAGTAGACTTTAAACTTTAGTCAGTCTCCAGAAATGTACTTTGTAAGAAATCCATATTATCTATATGGTTCTACTGGTTCTGCTCCTCTGCTCCAACTCTGACTCATATGATGACATCACATAATGATGCTGTATAAGCTATAAAGAGTGAATACGTTAAAACATTTTATTTTATTTTTTTAAACATTTTAAATGTTCCCATCAATTTCAATGAAATGTGTAGATATGAGGAGTAGACACATGTATAATGCGCAGATGAAGGGTGTATTTAGATGTCACTCCAAGCTGTACAATGGTAAACTAAACCTAGACTCTCATGGTTCATCTTCTCCCCAGACTTCAAATTTTCTCATTTTTTCTCTCCTTCCCTATCTACAACTAAGATGAGGAGAGGATTAAAGTTTATTCACACTGAAGTATTAACATTTGACACTTGGTATTTAAAATTTCCACAAGGTACGTCTACTTTAATAAAAGTGAAAGCTTCAACACAAAGGGGTATCTAGCAAATGGTGACATAAGCAAGCAAATAAGTATATTCTCCAACACATGAATTCAAAAACTCTCAAACGACCATGTATTCTGCCTATCTATAAACTGGCTACCTCCTGGTATCTTTATCTTTTTTTTTTATGATTTATTCATTTTGTGATTCTAGAAATGATTACAGCCAAACCTTTCATACCAGTAACATTTTCTTACCATATACTACTTCTACAGAAGAAACTTATACTTTTTTATCATTCTGTATTATTTTGGTTTGGGTAGGGAGTCTATGTATATCATTGGGTAATTATCATTTATTTTATTATTTAACTTTTGATGTACTTATGCCATATATTCCAAACTAGACCATGAACTTCTTGAAGAGAGGGTTACAACTCAAACTTAAGGGAAAAAAACCCCATAAAACACAAACCAACTAGTGTTTTTTCTTGTAAGAGTGTAACAATAAATCAATAAGTATTTATTAATTTGATAATTTGCAGAGTAGTATGTAAAATAAGGATAACTGTGGTAGGTCTCTTATCTAAAAGAATTTTTTTCCTGTTTATGAGAAATGCTAATACTCATGTTTTCATAATAAGACCATAACTTGGAAAGATGTACATCTTTCAGCCACAAAACTAAGAGTAAATATAAAGACACATAAGAGACAAAATCAAATTTCAGAAAAGGACAAATCATTTGTTCCATATAGGTTTTTACTTTGGCTTTTACATGTTACATGTTACCTTAACTTTAAGGCAATATTCAGAAATGATTAGTAATAATTTTTGAGAATTTGGTTATGTTACAAGTTACTCTGCTTTACCACAATATTTAGAAGAAGCTGCTAGTCATTCTACAGACTTTGGTCTATTGCTAGCCTAAAGTATCAGTGCTGAAGTATGATGATATTCCTTGATTGTACATGCAGTACTGACCAATTGTTGCCAGACACCTGGTATACAACAGGACTCAAATGATTAGATTCTGAAAATAAGTTAATAAAATGAATACTTTAGACCCAGATGAATATGATACTAACATTTAAAGGTTATAAGAGAAAAAGAAAAACCAACAAATGTTGACTACATACAAATGAAAATTTTCCACGTATAAGAAAGTACCACAAATAAAGTGAAAAGACAAACTGAAAAATATTTACAAGTCAGGAATTTATTAGGTATTATCTTTCTAATAAACAAAGTGGGGGGCGGGGCAGGGAATAAACACTGTAGTAAAAAAGGCATCATTCAAAAGCAAGCTGAGCAAAGAATTTGAGAGATGACAGATTAAAACAGAAATGGCTCTCAAACTTATGAACTTCAACAATAACTCCAGAAATTCAAATTAAAACAATGAGATGAGTTTTGGAAGTTTGGCCACAGCAATCAGAGCAGAAAAAGAAATAAAAGGAATCCAGATAGGAAAAGAAGTAAAACTCTCACTGCTTGCAGATGACATGATCCTCTATATAGAAAACCCTAAAGACTCTACCAGAAAACTACTAGAGCTAATCAATGATTATAGTAAAGTTGCAGAATATAAAATTAACACACAGAAATCCCTTGCATTCCTTAAGGAAACGATACCATTCACCATTGCAACAAAAAGAATAAAATACTTAGGAGTATATCTACCTAAAGAAACTAAAGACCTATACATACAAAACTGTAAAACACTGATGAAAGAAATCAAAGAGGACACAAATAGATGGAGAAATATTCTGTGTTCATGGATTGGAAGAATCAATATTGTGAAAATGAGTATACTAAGCAAAGCAATCTATAGATTCAATGCAATCCCTATCAAGCTACCAACAGTATTCCTCACAGAACTAGAACAAATAATTTCACAATTCGTATGGAAATACAAAAAACCTCGAATAGCCAAAGTAATCCTGAGAAAGAAGAATGGAACTGGAGGAATCAACCTGCCTGACTTCAGGCTCTACTACAAAGCCACAGTCATCAAGACAGTATGGTACTGGCACAAAGACAGAAATGTAAATCAATGGAACAGAATAGAAAGCCCAGAGATAGATCCACGAACCTATGGACACCTTATCTCTGACAAAGGAGGCAAGAATATACAATAGAAAAAAGACAACGAACCTCTTTAACAAGTGGTGCTGGGAAAACTGGTCAACCACTTGTAAAAGAATGAAACTAGAACACTTTCTAACACCATACACAAAAACAAACTCAAAATGGATTAAAGATCTAAATGTAAGACCAGAAACTATAAAACTCCTAGAGGAGAACATAGGCAAAACACTCTCCGACATAAATCACAGCAGGATCCTCTATGACCCACCTCCCAGAATATTGGAAATAAAAGCAAAACTAAACAAATGGGACCTAATGAAACTTAAAAGCTTTTGCACAACAAAGGAAACTATAAGCAAGGTGAAAAGACAGCCCTCAGATTGGGAGAAAATAATAGCAAATGAAGAAACAAAGGCTTAATCTCAAAAATATACAAGCAACTCCTGCAGCTCAATTCCAGAAAAATAAATGACCCAATCAAAAAATGGGCCAAAGAACTAAACAGACATTTCTCCAAAGAAGACATACAGATGGCTAACAAACACATGAAAAGATGCTCAACATCACTCATTATCAGAGAAATGCAAATCAAAACCTCAATGAGGTACCATTACACACCAGTCAGAATGGCTGCTATCCAAAAGTCTACAAGCAATAAATGCTGGAGAGGGTGTGGAGAAAAGGGAACCCTCTTACACTGTTGGTGGCAATGCAAACTAGTACAGCCACTATGGAGAACAGTGTGGAGAGTCCTTAAAAAACTGGAAATAGAACTGCCATATGACCCAGCAATCCCACTTCTGGGCATACACACCGAGGAAACCAGATCTGAAAGAGACACATGTACCCCAATGTTCATCACAGCACTGTTTATAATAGCCAGGACATGGAAGCAACCTAGATGCCCATCAGCAGACGAATGGATAAGGAAGCTGTGGTACATAAACACCATGGACTATTACTCAGCCATTAAAAAGAATTCATTTGAATCAGTTCTAATGAGATGGATGAAACTCGGAGTGAAGCCAGAAAGATAAACACCAATACAGTATACTAATGCATATATATGGAATTTAAAAATATGGTAACGATAACCCAATATGCAAAACAGAAAAAGAGACACAGATGTACAGAACAGACTTTTAGACACTATGGGAGAAGGTGAGGGTGGGATGTTCTGAGAGAACAGCACTGAAACAAGTATACTATCTATGGTGAAACAGATCACCAGCCCAGGTTGGATGCATGAGACAAGTGCTCGGGCCTGGTGCACTGGGAAGACCCAGAGGGATGGGATTGAGAGGGAGGCGGGAGAGGGGATTGGGATGGAGAACACATGTAAATCCACGGCTGATTCATGTCAATGTATGGCAAAAACCACTACAATTTTGTAAAGTAATTAGCCTCCAACTAATAAAAATTAAAAAAAAATAAATAAAACAATGAGATGTCACTTTAAGTTGATCATTTTGGCCAATCTTAAAAACACACTTAAATTCAGAATATGATTTGGTAGAAACTCCCAGGAGGGCAACTGGCAAAATTTAACAAAACTAAAAATCATTGGCAATTCTACTTCTAGAGATTGATCCTAAGAAAAATGCACCCTTAAGTACACAGACATATTCACTATAGCACTATTTATAACAACAACAACACACACAAAAAAAACAGAAGACACCCCAACAGCCTTCAATAGGAGAACAAACTCTAGTGTATGCACACAATAATACGACTACTATAAAAAAATACCAAAGAGAAATCTGTACTAACAGGAAAAGAGGTCTATGTATTTTGTTAGGCAAAAAGCTTTAACGCAGAATTACAGTACAACCTCATTAAAATGAATATTTAAAATACTTTTCATGATAAAATAATTTGGAAGGGATACCTAAAGTAACAACAGAGATTATCTCATTGAGATGTGGTGGGATTATGAAAGCGTTTCCTTTTGGCATTATCTAGTTTTGGAAAGCCCAATTTCTAAACAGTAACTAAGAAAAAATAAAGTTCAATGTAACCATGACATCCTCAGTCATTTGTTCTACCTTGTTGTATACTATTTGAGTAGGGAAGTATCTGATACTGTGAAGTTTATGCAATACTAAAGCACGTTTTTTAAATTACAAGGGGGATGAAAGGGCAAATGCAAATATACCCTTAACATATATCCCATCAGTAATAGGTAGTCAAATACTGATACTTATGTGCCTATTTAGCTTTTTAAATTGACTAATTTGTGTTTGAAGATCTATGATTCACCTCCTACAAACTTCAGTCAAGAATATAAGGTAAAATATGTGGCAAATAATTTTTCCTCTATTATTCCTCTATTAATAATAATAATATTTCCTCTATTCTATGTTCCTCTATTATGTGCTGTGTTCAGTCGCTTTAGTCATGTCCTACCCTTTGCGATCCCATGGACCGTAGCCTGCCAGGCTCTGTCCACGGGATTCTCCAGGCAAGAATACTGGAGTAGGTTGCCATGCCCTCCCCTAGGGGATCTTCCCAACCCAGGGATCGAACCTGCATCTCCTGTGTCTCCTTGATTCTTTACCTGCTGAGCCATTGGGGGAGCCTCTACTTAATCTATAGTATAGCTATTTCTAGTAGTTTCAATAAAGAACTTTAAAAAATTTTAATTCATACTTCCAGTGAAATAGGTGTAATGCAGCTGGCAGCTCATATAGAAATTCATTTTCTTATTTTATATGTGTTAGAGATTGTTACAGAGCAAATATGTCATAGTTCTTGGGACTGTTGAAAATAAATACCTGGTAAGATCCATAGCAACAGGGGTGTGTTCCTATTTTATGTCTGAGGTCTGACAGCCTTCTACATACTCTAAAGAATGCAAGAATAGGGCAGAAGTGGGGACCTGATAGCATCAATCACAGAAATCTGAAATCCTTTTTTTACAGATACACTGCTGTGTAACCTTCACTTAAATCTCACAGAGCAATTAATGGTCCTAAAAGGGAACTAACAGCATGCCTCCAGCTGTGCCTGGCATCCTTCTCTTCTCAAATTCTAAAACAGACTCCTATATTTTTTTAAACTTAGTACATAAAAGAAGACAGTAGGAGAAAAGCTAAGATTGGATAAGGACTGGTCAATAAGACTGAAAAAATGTTTCCATGAATGCTATATATGCCCCTCCGGTCAAATCTTCTGAGTAGTAGTGATGCTCCATAGAAGATACTTGGTTAAATATACAATAGCAGAGTCCCTGCTGGTCAAAGCTAGTGAAGCTGTTCTTTTAGCTCAGTGGCAAAGAATACAAACTATATAGTACAAGAGAGGTTGGAGACTTGAAATACACTCCTGCCAACTGCTTTTTACTTTGAAAGCTTTCTAAATCAGTGATAAGCTATCTACACTGGGAAGGGAATGGAATATCCTCTAGTTGTATATGCAGTCCTTATGTACAAAATAAGCATGGCTCATATGGCATATTGCTGTTCTCTATTTTAGAACTAGCACAGGAACCATGTGATGTGTTCATTGCTATGGTAACTACATTTCAGCGGGGAACAGAGCAAACAGGCATGTAAAACATGTATAAGTTGTCAATATATAAGTAATTGCTGCCCTGGAGCTGCAATAACTTAAATTCCCTTGTTGCATGACTTATCAGAATAAAACTCTACACCTTCTATTTTTTTTTTTTTAAATCACATTTAGTAAGTGTTCACTCTCTCTAATGCCTGCTTTGTTCAAGAAAACAAATGAATACTGTCTTTCATCCTTGGGTTTTAGTTGCTTCATAAAGAACTACTGATACAACTATTACTATCACTATTACAGATCTAGGCTTCTAAAAAAGAAGTGCAATGTCCTATGTGATTTAAGGATAAATGAAGTCTCAACCTTGGTCAACAGGAAAAATACTCTGACTATCTTCTCTAGGGTTTTGAGTCTACTGTTAGGACCAACTAGGTCAGGTTTTTAGTTGATTATAGGGGAAGAAATCTCTTATTTGGCACCAGTGTTATTTAAATTTTCCAAGTGCTTTCTTACCAGAGAAACCTAGAAAAAAGACCACCCAAAGATTTTGACTACTTTTAGAACAGTCTTATTGTCCTGTATTTTAATGAGATATTTATAATATTGTATACTTAATTTTAAACTTTCTGTATGATGTCACTTAGAAGTATAAACCTTAACAAGTTTCTCTGACAATTCTCTCTCCCTCACCCCTTCCCTTCCTCTCTTTCAATCCATCATTCTGATTTTGTGGTGGTGTTGTCCAGTCCTTAAGTCATGTCTGATCCTTTGTGATCCCATGAATTGCAGCACGCCAGGCTTTCCTGTCCTTCACTATCTCTCGGAGTTTGCACAAATTCATGTCCATTGAGTCGGTGATGCTATGTAACAATCTCATCCTCTGCTGCCCTCTTCTTTTGCCTTCAATCTTTCCCAGCATCAGGATCTTTTCCAATAAGCTGGCTCTTCGCATCTAGTGGCCCAAGTACTGGAGCTTCAGCTTCAGTTCTATCAATAACCATTCAGGGTTGATTTCCTTTAGGAATGACTGATTTGATCTCCTTACACTCTAAGGGACTCTCAAGAGTCTTCCTCAGCACCACAGTTCAAAAGCATCAATTCTTCAGCACTCAGCCTTCTTTATGGTTCAACTCTCACATCCATACATGACTATAGGAAAAACCATAGCTTTAACCATACGGACCTTTGTCAGCAAAATGAGGTCTTTGCTTTTTAACATTTTGTCTATATTTATCATAGCTTTTCTTTCAAGGAGCAAGTGTCTTTTTAATTTAATGGCTGCACTCACCGTCCACAGTTGATTCTGGAACTCAAGAAAATAAAATCTGTCACTGCTTCTACTTTTTCCCTTTCTATTTGCCATGAAGTGATAGGACCAGATGCCACGATCTTAGTTCGTTGAATGTTGATTTTTAAGCCACCTTTTTCTTTCTCCTCTTTCCCCTTAATCAAGAGTCTCTTTAGTTTCTCTTCACTTTCTGTCATCAAGTGGTATCATGTGCATATCTAAGGTTGTTGATATTTCTCCCAGCAATCTTGATTCCAACTTGTGATTCATCCAGCCCAGCATTTTGCATGATATACTTTCCATAAAAAATAAACAATGTGACAATTATACAGCCTTGTCATACTCTTTTTCCAATTGTGAACCAATTGTTCCATTCAAGGTTCTAACTGTTGCTTCTGAACCTGCATACAGGTTTCTCAGGAGATAGGTAAGGTGGTCTGGTATTCCCAATTTACCAGCTTGCTGTGGTCCACACAAAGGCTTTCACATAGTCAATGAAGCAGAAGTAGGTGTTTTTCTGGAATTCCCCTGCTTTCTCTATGATCCAATGAATGTGGCAATTTGATCTCTAGTTCCTCTGCCTTTTCTAAACCCAGCTTGTATATCTAGAAGTTCTCACTTAACATACTGCTGAAGCCTTGCCTGAAGGATTTTGAGCATAACCTTACTAGCACAAGAAATAAGTGCAATTGTCCAGTAGTTTGACCATTTTTTGGTATTGCCCTTTTGAGGACTGGAATGAAAACTGATCTTTTCCAGTCCTATGACCATTGTTGAGTTTCCTAAATTTGCTGGCACATTGAGTGCAGCAGTTTAATAGCATCATCTTTTAGGATTTTAAGTAGCTCACCTGGAAATCTATCACCTCCCCGAGCTTTCTTTGTAGTAAGGTTTCCTAAGTCCCACTTGACTTCACACTCTAGGATGTCTGACTCTAGGTGAGTGACCATACCATCATGGTTATCTGGGTCATTAAGACCTTTTTTGTAAGGTTCTTCTGTGTATTCTTGCCTCCTCTTCTTAATCTCTTCTGCCTCTCTTAGGTCCTTACAGGTTCTGTCCTTTATCATGTCTATTCTTGCATGATATATTCCCTTAGTCTCTCAATTTTTCTGAAGAGATCTCTAGTCTTTCCCACTCTATTATTTTCCTCTACTTCTTTGCATTATTCATTGAAGAAGGCCTTCTTATCTCTCCTTCCTATTCTTGAACTCTGCATTCAGTTGAGTATATATTTCCCTTTCTCCATTGTTTTTTGCTTTTCTTCTTTCACCAGCTATTTGTAAAGCCTCCTCAGATAACCACTTTGACTTCTTGCCTTTTTCTTTGGAATGGTTTTGGTCACTGCCTCCTGTACAATGTTATGAACCTCCATCCAAAGTTCTTCACTCTATCAGATTTAATCCCTTTAATCTATTTGTCACCTCCACTGTACAATCATAAAGGCTTTGATTTAGGTCATATCTGGAGAGCCTAGTGGTTTTCCCTACTTTCTTCAATTTAAGCCTAAATTTTGCAATAAGGAGCTCATGATCTGAGCCATAGTCAGCTCCAGGTCTTCTTTTTTCCTGACTGTATACAGCTTCTCCATTTTCAGCTACAAAGGGTATAATCAATCTGATTTTGGTATTGACCATTTTGTGATGTCCATGTGTATAGCCATCTGTTGTGTTGTTGGAAAAGGATGTTTGCTATGACCAATGTGTTCTCTTGGCAAAACCCCGTTAGCCTTTGCCCTGCTTCATTTTGGACTCTAAAGCCAAACTGCTCTATTGTTTCAGGTGTCTTCCTATTTTTGCATTCCTATCCCCTATGATGAAAGGATATTTCTTTGGTTTATGAGACAGCTAAAGGTATCTCACACCAATGACTTAAATTATGCTTTTATATACTATACACTTTAGGGTTCTTTTATAAAGAATCATATTCTATGGGAAATAAAACACTGATAAATACAACAAATACCAATACCAAGATGGACTCCTGAAAAAACCCACCAGAACTGTTTATTATTCATAGTAAATGACAATGTTATAAGCTTAACCATATCTTATAACTTGCCATTAACTTTGACCTGGAGGTTGTTTTTTCTTTTTTAATTGCAATAAACTTAGAAAATACAGTATAATTTTATTTGAACTTGGAGAAAAAAATACAGGTTAAATAAAGCAAGTTATGTTTATAATCAATATACTTTATATATACAACTATCATACATAAATTAAATTGGAAAGACAATAAACTTGTGCATAAAAGAGTAATCCACTTTCTGCCATGTCAGTAATAGGAATATTTTCTTCAAACTCATTGGTTCAGTGGCACCATACGGAGCATACTGATCTTCAGACACCAAGAAATGTCTCCAAGATCCACTTCATTCTAGTGTGTTGAAACTTCCTACTCTGCAGCTATTGGTATAAGTATATAATTCATATTCTACTATAAAAATGCAAATCATATAGCTTACTATACTTACAGAAATAGAAAGGATTTCTAATGGTATCTATATTTTCAAGTCATAATTTCAACTTTGTTAGAAGTTTTACATATATGTGAAATCACTCATGATTTTACTGATTTAACTACTTACTACTACAGATCTAGTTAAAGGATGAGAAAGAGGGTTAAGAAAAAGGGACCAATTATTTTTTTAACAATATTATATAGCAACATAAATTAATAAATTTTAGTTATATATAGCAACATGGATGAATATCAGAACCATCTTACTGAATGAAAAGAGGAAAACTCAGGAGACTACATTTATGTCATTTCTATAAAAATAAGAGAACAACAATATATTGTATAAATATATACATATATACATATGTATACATACACATATATATTCCAGATAATGTAGAAGTCAAAATATAGGCAGTAGCTTTGGAGGAGCTTGAAAAAGAGTTTTAAATGTATCAAATGAGGAAGGAAGCAGAGGCATTTACTTGTAACATATATGTTCTATATATTCTTTGATACATATTAACTATTTACAATGAGAAAAAAAGGAAACAAATAAGAGAAAAGAAAAAGAGCAAACTGATGTATAATTACTCTTTTATGGGCAGCACATCACAGTTCACATTTTACCACAAGAAAGCACTAGAGGACAGAGTGTAGGAGGCTACCACAGGAAACCACCCTGTTTTACTAAAATAAGACCATATACAATAAGGCAAATAATTCATGCTTTTTCATAGAGAATATTTATCCCATTTGCTTATATAATCTGTCATATGTAAGCATGTGTAAAATAGCATTAAAAAGAACTGTTTCTTTTTTCAGAAACAGTTGGGAATTTACTTTTCCTGTTAAAAAATGATGAGGTTTATTGTCAGAGATGCTTGCTTGGCTTGCAATTGGCTGTCGTTTATAGCACTTTGTATTTTCTTGTAATTGAGTTATAGTTTGCAAACAACATGATGTACCCATCTTAAATGTCACTAAAAACAAGATATAGAACATTTCCATAATCCCAAAAAGGTCTCTGTTGCCCTATACCAGTCAATGCATACTTCCTGATTTATATCAGATAGTTTTTGCTTATTTAGATGGATTAATATAGAGCATAAATATTATATTGTGGGTCTTACTTCTTTGAGATTTATCCCTGTGGCTGGGGGGGGGGGGTAGTAACAGTAGTTTATTCCTTTTTATTGTCGAGTAACGTATTACTGTATGAATGCATCACATTTTGTTGAAAAATTATCCTTCTGATGGTCACCTATTTTCTGTTATAAATATTTTTCTGCAAGTCATTTTGTGGACATATGTTTTTGCTCCCCTTAGGTAAATAACTTATTGGGTAATAATAGGGTAGTGTATGGTTAAGATTATATTTATATATATATATATATATACACACATATATATAAACCCTATCAAGTAGTTTTTTAAATTTGTGGTACTACCAGCAAAGAATGAGAGCTCCAATTATTCTACATCCTTTCCAACACTTGGTATTTCTTTTAATTTTAATCACTAAAGTTGGTGGGGAATGGTATCTCATTGTGGTGTTGATTTATATTTCCCTAATGATTAATGATGGTGAGCCTCTTTTCAGATCCTTATTGGCCATTACATTATTTCCCTTTGTGAAGTATCCATGTCTTTTGCCCACTTTTCTCCTCTATTGTGTTTTTCTTATTTGTAGAAGTTCTTTATATATACTATATACAAACCTTTGTCAGACACATGAATTGTAAATGCTTCCTGGAACTTGCAGTTGGCCTATTCATTATATTTATGGTGTCGTTTAAAAAAGAAAATGCAGCTTTATTAGGATATCAACTTACATATTGTAAAAGTCACACATTTTCAGAGAACAATTCAATGGTTTTTGCAAACATGATCACAATTCAGATTTAGAACACTTTCATTAGCCCCAAGAGATATTTCCACCTCTATTTACAGTCCACCTCTTTTCTATCCCTAGTTTACTATTTGAATTGCTGCATAGAAGACATTTTGAGTTAAAGAGCCATTTAAAAAATGTAAGATAATAAAATGTAAAAATAAAGAAGTACAAAATGTCTTTATTTCAAATAAATTTCAAATAGCTGCTAGCAGTGACTTATGAAAACAATTTATATTAGGTTTGTCTAACATTACCACCTAACTAAATCTTTTCTATCAATGTAAAAAGTCAGTGAAAAGGGCTAAGGTATCTCACTATTTAATGAGGATAAATGTGGCATATTTCATAGTTAGCTAAGAATTAAAGAGTAGAGGGGGAAACCAAGTTTTTTCTAACCATTAAAAAGACCCTAAAATATGTATGTAACATATACCTGAATCTGTAAGCCTAAGGTATGGATACTTACTAAGTAATAGGCAGAAGATCAGAACAAATAATGATTCAAAATGTCTTCTAGATTTAGTTAAATGTAGGCTTCTCTACTTTTCATATTCCTTACAGTGTGGAAAAAAATTATGCATAACCGTATTTTGTTCCACTAGCCTTCCCTGCCAAACTTCTCGTAATTTTAAAGTCCACTTTGTACCTTATCTTTTCACTTTCATTAATGATGTCTTTTGATGAAAAGACCTTAATTTTAATGATTCCAATTTATCTTTCTTCCTTGTTAGCACTTTAGCGCTTGGTGTCTTTCATCAGATATGGCCTATTAAGACCATATTTTCCTGAGTTCTTCTGGAAGCTTTACTGTTTTATATTTATTTATAATCCATATACAACTGATTTTTGGTGTAAGGTAGGAATCAAAGTTAGCTTTGTTTTACCTGAACATTCAAGAGATCGCTAGCACCATCCTTTCCTCTCAAGTTGCCAGTGGTACCTTTTTCTAAATTAGGTGACTGTACATGTGTAGGTCTATTTCTGAATCCTATCCTTTGTCTATTAGCTTATCCTTAAGTCAACTCCACACTGTCTTAAACATTTTATATAGGACTGTCTAGACAAAATAAAAACTTTACTTAAAAGCACTATGTAACAGGAACTAATGTAGTCTTGTATGTCAATTATACTTCAAAAACAAACATACAGAGAAATACATAGAAAAAGAGACCAGATTTGAATTTACAGAGGCAGGTGGCATGGTGGGTGGGGACAGAGGGAAAATGGGATGAAGGAAGTCAAAAGTTACTACACACTTCTACTTATAAGTAAGTACTAAGGATGTAATGCAGATAAATACAATGAACACTGTGGTATGTTATACACAAAAGTTGTTAAGAGAGTAATTCCTAAGAGTTCTCATCATGAAATTTTTTTCTATTTATTTAATTTCATATCTATATGATGATGAAAGTTCACCAAACTTACTATGATAATCATTTCATGATGCATATAGGTCAAATCATTACATTGTACACCTTCAGTTCAGTTCAGTTCAGTCACTCAATCATGTCCGACTCTTTACGACCCCGTGGACTGCAGTACACCAGGCTTCCCTGTCCATCACCAACTCCTGGAACTTGCTCAAACTCATGGCCATCTAGTTGGTGATGCCATCCAACCATCTCATCCTCTGTCGTCCCCTTCTCCTCCTGCCTTCAGTCTTTCCCAGCATCAGGGTCTCTTCAAATGAGTCAGTTCTTCGCATCAGGTGAAAAAAGTATTGGAGCTTCAGCTTTAGCATCAGTCCTTTCAATGAATATTCAGGACTGATTTCCTTTAGGATGGACTGGTTTGATCTCCTTAGAGTCCAAGGGACTCTCAAGAGTCTTCTTCAACACCCCAGTTCAAAAATATCAATTCTTCAGTGCTCAGCTTTCTTTATAGTTCAACTCTCACATGACTACTGGAAAAAGCATATCTTTGACTAGATGGGTCCCTGTCGGCAAAGTAATGTCTCTGCTTTTTAAAATGCTGTCTAGGTTGGTCACAGCTTTTCTTCCAAGGAGCAAGCATCTTCTAATTTCATGGCTGCAGTCACTCTGCAGTGATTTTGGAGCCCAAAAAGATAAAGTCTGTCACTGTTTCCATTGTTTCCCCATCCATTTGCCATGAAGCGATGGGACCGGATGCTATGATGTTAGTTTTCTGAACGTTGAGTTTTAAGCCAACTTTTTCACTCTTCTCTTTCACTTTCATCAAGAGGCTCTTTAGTTCTTCACTTTTTGCCATAAGAGTGGTGTCATCTGCGTATCTGAGGTTACTGATATTTCTCCCAACAATCTTGATTCCAGCTTGCGCTTCATCCAGCCCGGCATTTCTCATGATGTACTCTGCATGAAAGTTAAGTAAGCAGGGTGACAATATACAGCCTTGACGTACTCCTTTCCAGATTTGGAACCACTCTGTTGTTCCATGTCTAGTTCTAACTGTTGCTTCTTGACCTGCATACAAATTTCTCCAGAGGCAGGTCAGGTGGTCTGGTATTCCCATCTCTTTAAGAATTTTCCACAGTTTGTTGTGATCCACACAGTCAAAGGCTTTGGTGTAGTCAATAAAGCAGAAATAGATGTTTTTCTGGAACGCTCTTGCTTTTTTGATGATCCAGAGGATGTTGGCAATTTGATCTCTGGTTCCTCTGCCTTTTCTAAATCTAGTTTGAACATGTGGAAGTTCACGGTTCACGTACTGTTGAAGCCTGGCTTGGAGAATTTTGTACACCCTAAACTTATATAATAAGTTGTACACCCTAAACTTATATAATTCTGTATGTCAAGTCTATCTCAATAAAAATAGAAAAGTTTACTTAAAAAGCAATTCAATTACATTTGAGTATAAAACATTATAAACTAAGGTTCAAATGTATATTAATAAGCAACAGGATGCAGATTAAAAAGACTAGTATTGCTATTGAAAGTGAAAAGTGAAAGTCACTCAGTTGTGTCCAACTCTTTGTGACCCCATGGACTGTAGCGCACCAAGCTTCTTGTTCCGTGGGATTCTCCAGCAAGCACACTGGAGTGGTAACTTTTCTCTTCCCCAGGGGATCTTCCCGACCCAAGGACTGAACTCGTGTCTCCTGCATTGCATGCAGAATCTTTACCATCTGAGCCACAAAGGAAGCCAAATATTGCTGTTAGTATTTTCCAAATCAATCCACATTTACTCTATCCCTATACCAATTTATTAAACACAACATACTTCTGGTCAAAGCATGATCTAATAATGTTACTATCACTGCCTTAAAACCTCTGATATTTTTCTGTTGTTGATGCAAGGTGGTAAGACCTGGGAAGTGGGGAGCAGTTACTGAGTCTACTGCAACAATCCAGGAATTGATAAGACCATCATGAACTAGGAAGAAGTTAGAAGAGGTGGTATGAGGTAGTTAGATTTTCAATATAGAGTGTAGATTCAAACACAACTATTCTGATTAATGTGACAATGGATACCAAAACTCCTTGACTGCAAACCACTGGATAGATATCTCTGACCTAAAATTGCCACTTCAGATTTATAAACTAAGAATGACAACTAGACATAAACATCTTCAAAGAATCCAGAAATAGTCTCAATGTTAATGTACATGGCAAGTCTGTGGCTATTAAAAGTTCCATTATAACTTTAATGAGTTAATATATAAATATACCTATTATAGGTATAAATTATACCTCTTTATGACAGCCCAAAGAGAGTTCTATAAACTCAGGGGGAAAATTAATGAATGAAGGGAAACTTCATAGAATAAATTACATCTATCCCTCGAGACACAACATGTCCCTCAAGACACAATGTAGACACAACTCTACATTCATCATGGTCAGGTGTTTAAGAATACACCCTTATTTTATATGAACTCAGAACAAAGTACCTGCTCGCCATAATATTTAAGTCTATACTTATAAATAAGAAGTACCTTAATAATGTCTGTCACTCCCACTAGACTATAAAATCCTTAAGGGTAGGGACCATATCTGTTCTTATTCAACTAAGTATCCCTAATATTGGATATATAGTGGACACTTAATAAATCACTATGAAATAAATGAATAAAAAAAGGGAGGAAGTTAAAATTGTTTTGCGAGGTTTTCCAGGATCATGGAAATTTGATTTTAGTTATAACAGGTAACTCTTGTTTAAAAAAGAAAAAAAAAAGTCCCAGTTGTATTCATAGTGCAAATTCATTTATTCATTCAGAAAGTACTGAGTGTCTACAGTGTGCAGATCCTGTTTAACGGGTTGGGAACACAGCAATGAATGAGACACAAAACTTTCGTCCCTGTGGAGCATACTCCATTCTTGCATTCAGTGGCTTTCTGAAGCCATTTTTCTGTATAAAACCTCTTTACTCCCTACCATGAAGGCTTCCTGAATATTCAATCTTCGGGTATGGTTGCCAGGTAAAATACTAGATGACCAATTAAATTTGAATTTCATATATGCAATTAATTTTTTTTTAGTTTAATTATCTCTCTAACATTGTGAATTCCATCTGAAATTCAAATTTAAACGGACATCTTGCATTTTCTAAGTTGTTCCTGGCAATCTTGTTAATTGGTAATTTTCCCCATTTCTAAATTTCCATTCTAATTATATTCAGGATCACAGAGTTTAACACTTAATCGTTGTCTTCTGTAAGAATTTTGTTTTGTTGCTACATGTTATAAGCACTTAACAAATACTTGATAGATGAAGACAGAAACGAAAATTACACTGAGAATTTATTTACAGAGATGTTCTTCCAAATGGTACTCGCAATACTGAAACAATCAGAAACAGTAAAAACGTTCAACAATACAAGACTAATGAAAATAAATGACATTATAGAGCAACTAAAATGATAACTGAAAGAACAATTAAGGACACTGGAAAATAATGAAAATTTAATGCTAAGTGGAAAAGGAGAAATAAAGTTACAATAATGGAAATAATTTCAATTTGTTAAAACTTTGCATATGCCCAACAGTTTGCTACATTCTTTAAAAATGCCAATATCATGACAGAGAAACACCAAGGAGCTGTTTCAGATTAAAGGAAACCAAAGACAAAAATAAAGGTAATGCACAATCTTGAACTGGATCTTGGAGTAGGGAAACAAAATTACTAGAAAGAACATTCCTGGAAGACAAGAAAAGTCTGAATATACGTTAAGAATCATATGCAAAAAGAGAAGATGCTCAAAGCTTATAGGAGAAATTTATTTGTATTCTTCTTACAACTCTTCTTAAATTTGAAAATCATTTCAAAATAAAAACTTTAGGGACTTCCATGTGGTCTAGTGGTTAAGACTCCGTGTTCACAATGCAGTGGATCTGGGCTAGATCCCTGGTCAGGAAACCAGATCGCACATACCTCAACTAAGAGTTTGCATACCATAACTAAAGATCCTGAATGCTGCAACTAAAAGATGCCACATGCCACAATGAAGACTGAAGATCCTGATGCCACAACTAAGATCCAGTGCAGGCAAATAAAAAGTAAAAAAAAATTTTAAGCTAAAAAATATGTATTAAAAAAACACTGTGAGGAAACATGCAAAAATGTTTTAGAATAAGTAATGCTGAAATGAAAGTTAATTTTAATTTTTTCTTTGACTTTCTATATTTTATTCTCTATATGAGCATGCATTATTATTATAGTTGGAAAAGTGTTAAAAGTCACTTAAAGGTAGTCTGATAAAATATATAGTCCATGACTTGTTAATTTGTCTTTTTTATAAACTTTCAGGATAAAAATTTATTTTTAACATTGTAGTAAAGATCATCACAAAATAAATTAGAAGACTGAATACATTCTCAATTACATTTCTAAGAATGAAGGTTCCCCAAAAGTATCAAATCATCTGGAAGTCTGTCCATCTTCTCTCCCACTTCTATTTCTACTCTTCTCTCTACTAGCCAAGATGTTCTATTTTCTTACAACACAGCTTTTCTTAATTTTTAAAAGCTCTACTGTAAAACTATTCTAGGCATGAGCAATCTTTTTAGAAATGTTCCCTGGACTTGTTACCTACTTTTTTTTTGTTACCTATTATACAGAGATAAAGGGACTATGATAACTAAATCAATGACATCTTGAGAGTAATGTTTATAATAAAAGAAAAAGAAAATACAGAACTCAGTGTAAATCTGAGAATAGCTAGACAAATAGAGATAAAAATATTTCTAGGAAAGGCCTCTTTTTAAAATTTTTTCTTTGGAGTAATAGTTACTTTAAAATTTGGTTATGTTCTACAGTACAGCAAAATGGATCAGCTATACTAATACATATATTCCCTCTTTTTTGGATTTCTTTCCCATTTGGGTCACCAAAGAGCACTGAATAGTATTCCCCGTGCTATACACTAGGTTCTCATTAGTTATCTACTTTATACATAGTATCAATAATCTGTATATGTCAACCCTAATCTCCCAATTCACCCACACCCCCTTTCCTCCTTGGTGTGGGGTGAATCGGGATCCTCTACAGTTCCCTAGGGCTTCCCCTGTGGCTCAGCTGGTAAAGAAACTGCCTGCAATGTGGGAGACCTGGGTTCGATCCCTGGGTTGGGAAGAACTCCTGGAGAAGGGAAAGGCTACCCACTCCAGTATTCTGGCCTGGAGAATTCCATGGACTGTGTAGGCCATGGGGTTGCAAAGAGTCGGACTCGACTGAGCAACCTTCACTTTCACAGTTCCCTACTTCTGTGTCGCTATCTCTTCCTATACTCTTGCCATACGGAAATTAATACCTTAAAATCAAAATTTAAAAGGCCCCTTCTAAATCTTCCCCTCTCCTAAAGTTTCCACTTCTTTCATTTGTTATTTGAAAACTAGTGCTAAGTACCATTCAGTTGTGACAACATTGCTTTGTAGGTTTGTATCTTTTCACCTATTTTGTAGCTAGTCTAAATTTTCCTGAGCAACAAACAAAAGTTCCACTGATTTATTTTGTGGTATTCCTTGTAGTGCATTTTGGGGTTCAATATATCAAGAAATGCAGACTTTGACTTTACATAACAAATGTGAGTTTTGATTAGGAAGGAGTAAACTGAATTTACCTCCAAGCCAGAATTGCCCCCCTGAAAGAGGCAGAAACTGAAGAGGTCATTTTTAAACTAATACCATGCTGAGAGAAAGAAAACGTATGTTTCCCTCTGCTGTAAAAAATTAATTTTGTACAAATTATCAACCCTATTTGGCTTGATGCTGTAATAAAAGAACTTTACTTGTCAAATTAAGAATTCTACCTTAATATGACTAATTAGTATTAGTATGAATAAATTAGTACTAATATCCACTCTATTAACAAATGTCTCCACACTTAATATTTAGTTTCATTCAGGTCAATTATTGAAAATACTGCTTCTTAAAAGGCATTATTCATTATAGTTCAAAACGAACAGTAACATTTATAACAACAGTCATAGGGGATACCATATCTATTTGGCTTAAAAATATCTAACATCAATCCTATGAGCGTCATATTTTTGAAAAAACATTAGGACACTCTTCCAAAGAAAAAGAATTAAAATTGGAGGAGCCAATCATTTCCTGGGTGTAGAAAAAGATGAAAGGTTTAAATATTGTTTCTTAGGGAGCAAAATTTGACAAGAGGGAGCTGAAGTTTCAGTTCCTTTGTCTCCCTTCTCTACAGTATGAACTGACACCAGAGGGCTGACAAAATACTTTTGGTGGAAACCATAGTCCCCTGGGCTTGTGAAGTTAGTATAGGGTTATCACAAAATTGTGGCTCTTAAAACTATTCATATGAACGGGGACCCCTAAGCCAGACCTGAATTTCATGTTGTGAAAACATACTGCAGATTCTTATTTTCAAAATGTTGAGAGAAAAGGGATGGTGATAGGCAAGTGACTGTGTAATAGCACTGTTGACATTCTAAAAGGATTTTAGAATACAGATGTAGAACACAGTGCCTGATACAGAATATTCTCTCAATAAATAGTGGTCAAATTGAAGGACAATATTTAATTACCCAAAAATATTTTAAATGTGTCAAATATAGCCTAAAATAGCTAAAAGTTTAGTTTGGGGGATTCATATTTATGATCAATTCTTAAATCCTAGATCTTCCTAAGATCAAAAATAATGATTAAAACAAAACCAAACCAAACAAAAAACAGCGGTGACTAAGCAGGAAAATAGTTTTTAAAAAGACAACCATTCTATATAATTTGCAAAGATTCAAACTCCCAGCAGCGGGGGGAAAAAAAACCTCACCCATTCATTTATTAAATGTTTAGTAAACACATATTATTTGTTAGGCAGCAGGACTATAATAATGAACAGAAGTCTACTGTGAATGAATACATTAGTGTAAAAGAAAATACATTCACATGTAATTACTAAACTATGCAAGTGTTAAGAAAAATGTGTTATAATTACCCACAAAATATCACTAAATCAAATTTTAGAAATGACTAAGTGAATGGGGATGGAGGATAAGGAGAGGAGAAGGTGAGGGAAGTAATGCAAGTTTTAATGGATAATTAGAAGTTTGCCAGAAAGAGTTAGAGACACTAAAGATAAAGACAGAAGGACTGAAAGATGAAAAAACATGAAGGCAAAAATTAAATCGTGTTGTCTGGAAGGCCTGAGTAGTTAGGAAGTTCAGGAGAAAGAGGGATTTACAGGAGAAAAGAAAATAAAGATAAAACTATTAATATATAATGAGGATTCATTCATATTCATTGAATGATTTTAGACAAGCAAAAATGAGATGTAAGTCTTTAAAGTCCATATCTTAAGAAATGATCATTTTTTAATTTACTGGATTATTTTTATTGTGCTAAAATGATAGGCTGATAGGTGCTGAGTCAATTATAGTCTTAATTCAGTTTAATTCTTGCAGCAACCAATTTCTTGAAATAAGGCTAGACTCTGACCCTTCTAATGAATTCTATTCGATGGCAGTGCCTTAAAAATAGTCAGTAACCAAACATTAAAATAACTCCATTAGAAACAACATTCATGTATACAGCTGTTGTGAGTGAAAAGTATTCCAAATGTGAACATTTAACATAACCATTTTAGAAACATCAAAGCTAGGAAATTACTGTTGATAACATACTATAGAACCTATTAAAAATTCACCAATTATCCTCCTAATGTTAAACAAGAAAGCTACAGAAAAAATTCAAGCTGAGTCAAAAACAGACATTTTAAAAATTCTAAATATAATCGTAGGCTCCTTCTTATGTCACATAAATTTAGCTTTTATTTACAAGTATAAGTCAGTTTCATTATAATTTTAGTAATAAGAAAATATTAAAATTCATTAAGCAAAAGTTTAAATATTAAGTCATTGCCTTTATATCATGGCATACCAGACAAATAATACTATAATAGTGACACATTTATAGTACAGTAACTAAAACATTCAAATAAAAAATAATTGAAATACTGAGTAACACAGAAAAGCATTACTGCATAAAATATGATCATCTCCATAGCAATTCAAACCATTTCAAATCACAGGATTTTTTTCTTTTTTTTAACAAATGATGAGTTTAGGAAATGATTAAAAGACCTTTCATCCTTACAGAGGCAATGTAGTTTGCTGATGAGAGAGAAATGAAGGGAGCAAGTATGTTGGTGGGGATCAGAAGAGAAAAGGAGGAAAGGAGAGAGTTAACAAAAAAGGATGGAAAAGATGCACAGAGCTTACAATGAAATAGCTTTTGGCCCTTTCCAAATCCTTCCCACAGCCCATCTTTACAACATGCCACTGACATTAGAAGACTCCCTTGTGCTATAGTAAATCTCATTTTTTTTCCAGGTGAGTAAAATATATCAGAAAGACCCTTAGGAGAAAGTAAAATCTAGGAGCTAAGCAACATAACAATGCCACAGCATCATCTTAATTGAAATTTCATTATCCTTAGCAGAAAATACATCAGAATCTTATTAGAGCACCATACGTTTTTTAATTTTTATGAAGGGGTTATGTATCTTCTCTGAAACATCATTTCCTACTTTCCTGGACTGACCTTATAACAACCTTAGATTTTGTCTGTATCGTAGGCTCCTCTCACTTTCTTTGCTTATATTGGTAAAAAAGAGACAGGAATGGAAAAACCTATATGAACAGTCAGAGGAAGGTGACTTCTATCTTTCCTTGGAAGAAACTAGGCACTTTTGTATACTTAAAACGGTAGGATTACCATTTTAGATACAGCGTTATTTCCCACATACATGTTGGAAATACCTTAATATGAGGACAGAAAAGACCATCTCTTACATTGTCAGAATATGGATCTGGTGACAACCTGGCTCTCTGAAAATGTTTGGAAATCATGTTATTTTAAAGAATTAGATTTGATTAAAAGATACAAGAACTCAAACAGGAATTCTTTGAGGATAAAATGTGCACAGATTTAAGAGAGAAAGGAAAATTTCCCCCAAATTAAAAATAATACCTTTATAAAGAAAGTCTTCTAACCAAACAGAGACTATGTGGATGAAGATGTATGCATGTATAGCACTTATTATATTTGGTGCACATAATTTAAAGATTTACACAGATTTTCATATTGAAATAGCAAATGACATCTTTGCATAGACAGTGACAGAATACTTCAGATAAGAGTTTACCAAAAATTATTTACAATTAAAATTACTGCTGTTTTCCAATTCTTAATTTTTATAATGTAATTTAAAAAAGAATCAATGGCTATTAGAAAGATTGTTGTTGTTTAGTTGCTAAGCCACGTCTGACCCTTTGTGACTTCATGGACTACACCCTGCGAGGCTCCTCTTGTCCATGGGATTTCCCAGGCAAGATTACTGTAGTGGGTAGCCATTTCCTTTTCCAGGGGATCTTCCTGACCCAGGGATCAAACCTGTGTCTCCCACATTGGCAGGTGGATTTCTTTTTAACCACTGAGTCACCAGGGAAGCCCATTAGAAAGATTCAGAAGAATTTAATGGTATAAACAATAAATGTCAATAAAGGTCCCCTTCCTTTTCCAGAAAAATATATAAAAGAAGAAAAAGTTAGCCTGTTCCACCTAGTTTAGTAAAAAGATGATCAGGATTTACTTATACAGTGCTACAGCCATTATTCAAGCTTAGAAAACATGGATTCAAATAACGAAAGCCAATTTTACATTTCTTTCAGTGTCCTGATGCATCAAGTAACATTCCTGTTTTTGGCTGCACATCACTGTCATAATATGATTTAAGAGCTAGTAAGCCACAACCCCATGAACAGTATGAAAAGGCACAATGATAGGATACTGAAAGAGAAACTCCTCAGGTTGGTAGGTGCCCAATATGCTACTGGAGATCAGTGGAGAAATAACTCCAGAAAGAATGAAGGGATGGAAACAAAGCAAAAACAATACCCAGTTGTGGATGTGACTGGTGATAGAAGCAAGGTCTGATGCTGTAAAGAGCAATATTGCATAGGAACCTGGAATGTCTGGTCCATGAATCAAGGCAAATTGGAAGTGGTCAAACAGGAGATGGCAAGAATGAATGTCGACATTCTAGGAATCAGCGAACTAAAATGGACTGGTATGGGTGAATTTAACTCAGATGACCATTATATCTACTACTGTGGGCAGGAATCCCTTAGAAGAAATGGAGTAGCCACCATGGTCAACAAGTCTGAAATGCAGTACTTGGATGCAATCTCAAAAACGGCAGAATGATCTTTGTTCGTTTCCAAGGCAAACCATTCAATATCACGGTAATCCAAGCCTATGCCCCAACCAGTAACGCTGAGGAAGCTGAAGTTGAACGGTTATGAGATGGCTGGATGGCATCACCGACTCGATGGACATGAGTTTGAGTAAACTCCGGGAGTTGGTGATGGACAGGGAGGCCTGGCGTGCTGTGATTCATGGGGTCGCAAAAAGTCGGACACGACTGAGCAACTGAACTGAACTGAAGCCACAACAAAAACAACTACAACAAAAAAGTGCAGAGCTGTGTTTCTTGCTTTATAATTCATTGATTGACAAAATTTTTTTTTAAGTTAAATCATCACTTACAAAAGAGAGTCATTTCAATTTTCCTGGTTTGCACTAGATTTTTAATATACTGAATTCTCTGTAGGATCAATGGGTTTAAATGGATTTCCCTGCAAGAAAATGTACAGTGTGGGAATACTGCCAGAAAAGGATGGATGAAACAGAGTAACACATAATCTTTATAAATAGAAATCATCTGTAAGATTCAAAACACTAGGTCTATGAAGAGGAGTTTTATCTAAAATGTAGCATTCTTAATATGTATGAAATAATTAAACTGAATTCTTCTGCCCAGTTTTCAACCTGTATTTCTTTATTTAAACTCTATCTTAAAGCACCCTGTACCGGTAATGTGACGTTTCACTGTGGAATTAACTGGTTAACTCTTGACAAAGCAGTCATTATCATGAGATAATTGACCTTATTTGAGAGTTAAGTATCCTGAAGCAAAGTTGAGGGTACTTAATCCTGGCAGGTTAATTATCCAGTGATTACAGAGACTTGAAAGGTATTATTCTTAAGAACCATTTGCAAGATGACACTATTTAAAAAAAAAAACACCTTAATTTAATAAAAATGAAAACAAGAAGAAAAATCAAGTTCTTTAGTCATGTACTGCTAGATAATGACTACAAAGCAGACTGCATTAGCAGGCATCAATGAACAGAATTACCTGCATGCAGAATGTCCTTCATTAAGCTGATTACATGTGACTCTAGGTAACAAATGGTTGTGGCTGAAGGGAAATGTTTTAAACTTTGAAGATGTCAGAAACAAATTAAAATACAAACATTTACGTAATTTATATATTAAAACTACCTTGACAAGAACAACCAATAAATTTAGGTGTGCAGTTTAAAAGTACAAGAAGGAATTTAACAGATTATCAATATTTTTAATTGAGGTACCATAGAAATTTATCACTATGCATTTCTAAAAGTCAATCACACAAATCAAAATCACAATGAGATAATGATATGCTACATTACAGCAACAGGATGCTACTGCAAAAGAAAAAATGGAAAACAACAAGTGCTAGCAAGGTTGCAGAGAAACAATAACCCTTGTGCATTGCTGGTGGGTAGTAAAACAGTGTACCTGCTGGGAAAAACAATCTGGTGGTTCCTCAAAAAGTTAAAAGGAGAATTATTAGCATATGACCTAGAAATTCCACTTCCACATATCCAAAAAACCTGAAAGCAGGAACTTGAACAGATACATGCACACCACCATTCACAGCAGTATTACTAACAAAAGACAAAAGGCAAACACAAACTGAATATCCATCAACAGGAATAAACAGACAAAGGGGAAATTCTGATACAACACTGATGAACTTTGAAAATATTATGTTAAATGAAATAAGCTGGACAGACAACTATGGTATGATCCCACTTTTTGAGGTACCTAGAGTAGTCAAATTCATAGAGAAAGACAGCAGACATGTGATAACCCAGCACTGGCAGAGAAGAGGAATTAGCAGTTATGGTTTAATGAGTACAAAGCTACTGTATTGGAAAGATGAAAAAGTTCTGTGACTGGATAGTGATGATGACTGCGCAACACTGTCAGTGTACTTAAAATCAATGAATTATACACTCAAAAATAATAAATCTGTTATGTATTTCTACCATGATAGAAGAAAGAAAAAAAAGTCACATTGGTTAATACTTTATACTTTCTTTTTATCATATTAATGGAGCACTGGTATTCCTGTGAACACTTCTACTTTGTTTCAGAATAAGCTCAACCAAATACTTTCAGATATCCCTTACAGAAGAATATTCTTTTCCAGAGCATATCAAACAGAGAAAAGAATCAGTAGAGGTAAAAGAAGGGGGAAAATCTAGCTTACAAAGCATTATAGTCGAGCCTATTAACAATGAAAAAGACTATCAAAAGTTAATGTTTGGGACTGTAATATTCTAGATTTCAGAACAAGGACTTGCTGATTTATAGCAAAACTGGTCATTGTTACTGAATATCAGAATGTTAGATTCATTAGAAAATGAATCCATGGTTTTTGAAATAAACATTCTTAGGTTACAAGGAAAAGTTTAAAAGATCATCTAGTATTTCTACATAAATCACTCACTTTACCTATTAGGAGAGGAAGGGAACAGCAGTTGGCTAATAAATAAGCAAATTGATTAAAAGTTTTAATTGAAAAAGTCTATAAACATTTTCTTAATATATAAAGATACATCATTTGCTAATATTTAAAGTAGGGTCAAGGATTTCAGTGTATATATGCTGATGGATATTCCAGAGTCTCTGTTACAGAATCAGATCCACAATTCTTAGTTCATGAATTCCACTTTCAGTTTCTTTAAAGGAGAATCAAAACTTGAAGACTTCTATGAAACACCCCTGAGTGCAGATATTTATGGGTTCTTCTTCCTTTACTCTTTCAAACTTTGCATGCTCACACCTAATTCAAGAAGTTTTTAAAAAATTATCATTAATTTAGTTTTGGCGCCACAGGCTCTAATCCTGTGTGCAGGCTTTCTCTAGATCTGGTATGGGCTTCTCTTGTTGCAGAGCAAAGGCTAGAGGTATATGAGCTTCAGTAGTTGCAGCAAGTGAGCTCAGTAGTTGTGGCACATGGGCTTAGTTGCCCCGTGATTTGTGGAATTTTCCTGGACCAGGAATCAAACATTGGCAGGTGGATTAACTACTGGATCACAAGGGAAGTCCTCAAGAACAGTTTTTTAAAGCAATTTGTCTTTATTGAGTTTTGTACCTGAACTTAATTCATTAAACTAACTCACATTCAGATCATGAAGTCCTTATTGTCCAATGCAGACTTAAATTGAAGGAAGTGGGGAAAACCACTAGACCATTCAGGTATGACCTAAATCAAATCCCTTATAACTATACAGTGGAAGTGAGAAATAGATTTAAGGGACTAGATCTGATAGAGTGCCTGATGAACTACGGACGGAGGTTCGTGACATTGTACAGGAATCAAGACCATCCCCAAGAAAAAGAAGTGCAAAAAACCAAAATGGGTGTCTGAGGAGGCCTTACAAATAGCTGTGAAAAGAAGAGAAGCAAAAAGCAAAGGAGAAAAGTAAAGATATACCCATCTGAATGCAGAGTTACAAAGAATAGCAAGCAGAGATAAGAAAACCTTCCCCAGTGATCAACGCAAAGAAATAGAGAAAAACAACAGAATGGGAAAGACTAGAGATCTCTTTAAGAAAATTAGAGACAACAAAGGAACATTTCATGCAAAAATGGGCTCAATAATATTTAACTTATATGCAGAGAACATCATGAGAAATACTGAGCTGGAGGAAGCACAAGCTGGAATCAAGATTGCTGGGAGAAATATCAATAACCTCATATATACAGATGACATCACCCTTATGGCAAAAGTGAAGAAGAACTAAAGAGCCTCTTGATGATAGTGAAAGAGGAGAGTGAAAAAGTTAGCTTAAAGCTCCACATTCCATTCAAAAAACTAAGATCATGGCATCCGGTCCCATCACCTCATGGCAAATAGATGGGGAAACAGTACAAACAGTGGCAGACTTTATTTTTTTGGGCTCCAAAATCACTGCAGATGGTGACTGCAGCCATGAAATTAAAAGACGCTCACTCCTTAGAAGGAAAGTTATGACCAACCTAGACACCATATTAAAAAGCAGAGATATTACTTTGCCAACAAAGGTCCAGACGTCTAGTCAGGGTTATGGTTTTTCCAGTAGTCATGTATAGATGTGAGAGTTGGACTATAAAGAAAGCTGAGCACCAAAGAATTGATGTTTTTGAACTGTGGTGTTGGAGAAGACTCTTGAGAGTCCCTTGGACTGCAGGGAGATCTAACCAGTCCATCCTAGAGGAGATCAGTCCTGGGTGTTCATTGTAAGGATTGATGTTGAAGCTGAAACTCCAATACTTTGGCCACCTCATGCGAAGAGCTGACTCATCTGAAAAGACCCTGAAGCTGGGAAACATTGAGGGCAGGAGGAGAATGGGATGACAGAGGATGAGATGGTTGGATGGCATCACTGACTCAATGGACATGGGTTTGGGTAGACTCCAGGAGCTGGTGATGGACAGGGAGGCCTGCCATGCTGTGGTTCATGCAGTTGCAAAGAGTCAGACACGACTGAGCGACTGAACTATACTGAATTCACATTCTATATGCATTCACATTTTATTAATTATGTAATTATTAAATAATTACATAATGAAAAAAATTGCAGTAAGAAGGCTTAGGAACAAATAAATTGATGCTTGATCAGGAAAAAAATTTGTAGGAAAAAAAGCTGGTCAATCAGAAAATAGTCTAATAGCTTAACACTTTTTCCTTATTCATTTGGCACTACTTATTATGTTTTAACAAGGGAATGGAGAGTGCATGTTATTCAAGAAAGTTAAGTGAAACTTGACAGGCAGAATATCAGTACTCCTAAGAACACCTTCAACAGTACCTAACAAAACCTCGGTACAGCTGACCCTTGAACAACACTGTTCGAACTGTGCAGAGTTCCACTCAGGGGCAGATTTTTTTCAATAGTAAATATTGCAGCACTACTTGATCTGCCTTTGCTTGGAACCTTGGGTACAATAGAACCATTAGGGTGGGGAGCCAACCATAGATTATAACAGAATTTTTATTGCCTTTACAGTTGGCATCCCTAACCCTAGTGTTTTTCAGAGGTCAATGTTACTTTCTATGAATCAAGTCAAAACTTCACATGCATTAGAAAACCAGCCACAGTACTGCTGTGTGAATTAAATGATGATTTTTGTGGATGCCCAATGCAATTTTAAAGTATTATTTAATGATAAAGTATGATAATTTAAAACAATCCATCAAAATTAAAAGTCAGGACTATCAAAATACTCCTTCTCTGACTTGATACTGCCCTTGAAATACAAAGGATATTTCCTGGAAATAACAGAAATTTGGTACATGGTGAACCAAGCAAAAAATTGGCAATTCATTTTGTAGAGGAGATACCTCAATTTCCTTAACTTATTTCATGTCTTCATTTTAACACTGATTCTTTAGAGCTTTTTATTTGAACAACTCAAGGTTAATTTTCTCCATTTTTAAACTTATGTAAACAGAATCATACAGTACATATATTTTCAAAACAGCTTTATAAGGTATAATTCAAATATAATTATCTGCACAAATTAAAGTATCTAATGTTTTGACACAAGCGTAAAGTCCTGAAACAACAACCACAATCAAGATAAGGAACAAATTCATCATGTCCATTTGTGATCACTGCCTCACAGCATAACTCCTTCCCAAGCAACCATGAATCTACATATTTTGAATTTTCTAGAATTTAAATGGAATCATACAGAATGTACTTTTTGTCTGGCAGCTCATCTTTCACTCAGCATAAATGTTCAGATTGTGTTGGTGTATGTATATTCATCTGTGTTGGTGTATGTATAAATACGTTTCTTTCATAGAGTAGTATTCTACTGCATAGATATATCACAATTTGTTTATCTAGTCACCAGTTAACAAACACTAAGTTGCTTCCAGACTGAATATAACAAATAAAAACTCCAATAAGCATTTGTGTATGTACATATACTTTTGCTTCTCCTGGGTGAATACCAAGGAATAATACAGCTAGGTCAAATGGTGGGTATATACCTAACTTTGTAAGAAACCATTTTTTCAAAGTAGTTGTACTGCTTTACACTTTCATCAGCAGTATCTGACGGTTCAAGTAGCTCGTGCAAATATTTGGTATGGTCAAACTTTTTAATGTTGAATACTTGAATAGCTACTGTATGCTGTATTCAGTTGTATTTTGTATGGATTGAAGTTTACTTTTTTGGATATGGCTATCAAGTGGTAAAGTATAATTTGTTAAAAAAACTATTCTCTACAGAATGGCTTCTGAAATTTTGAAAAAAATCAATTGTTGGTCTAATGGATCTATTTGCCTATCTTTATTCTATTTTAGCAGTTTAATCAAGGAATATTTATTTTGATAGCTTCTTTTTAAATTTATTTTTAATTGAAGGATAATTGCTTTACAATATTGCTTTGCTTTCTGTCATACATCAACATGAATCAGCTACAGATACACATATGTCCCCTCCCTCTTGATGAAAGTGAAAGAGGAGAGTGAAGAAGCTGACTTAAAACTCAATATTCAAAAAATTAAGGTCATGGCATCCAGTCCCATCACTTCATGGCAAATAGATGGGGAAACAATGGAAACAGTGACAGACTTTATTTTCTTGGGCTCCAAAATCACTGCAGATGATGACTGCAGCCATGAAATTAAAAGATGCTTGCTCCTTGGAAGAAAAGCTATGACCAACCTAGAGAGCATATTAAAAAGCAGAGACATTACTTTGCCAACAAAGGTCCATCTAGTCAGAGCTATTGTTTTTCCAGTGGTCATGTATGGACATGAGAGTTGGACTATAAAGAAAGCTGAGCACGGAAGAATTGATGCTTCTAAACTGTAGTGTTGGAGAAGACGCTTGAGAGTCCCTTGCATTGCAAGGAGATCAAACCTGTCCATCCTAAAGGAAATCATCCCTGAATATTCATTGGAAGGACTTACGCTGAAGCTGAAACTCCCAATACTTTGGCCACCTGATGGGAAGAACGGACTCACAGGAAAAGACCCTGATGCTGGGAAAGACTGAAGGCAGGAGGAAAAGGGGACGACAGAGGATGAAGTGGTTGGATGACATCACCGACTTAACGGACATGAGTTTGAGCAAGCTCCAGGAGCTGGTGATGGACAGGGAAGCCTGGTGTGCTGCAGTCCATGGGGTCACAAAGAGTCGGACACGACTGAGCAACTGAACTGAACTGAACCTCCCTCTAGAATCTCTCTCTCACCTCCCACCCATCCCACCTTTCTAGATTGTCACAGAGCACCAGTTTGAGCTCCCAGAGTCACACAGCAAATTCCAACCTGCTAACTATATTACACATGGTAGTGTGTATGTTTTCATGCTACTCTCTCCATTTGTCATACCCTCTCCTTTCCCTTCCAGTGTCCAGAAGTCTGTTCTTACGTCTGCAGCTCCACTGCTGCCCTGCAAATAGGTTTATCAGTACCATCTCATGCATTCCAGATATATGCATTAATAAATGATGTTTGTTTTTCTTTTTCTGACTTATTTATTTATTTATTTACTTATTTATGACTTACTTATGATAGGCTCTAGGTTCATCCACCTTATTAGAACTGACTCAAATGCGTTCCTTTCTATGGCTGAGTAATATACCTATATATAGTTTATATATATATACACACACCACCGTTTCCTTATCCATTCATTTGTTAATGGATATCTAGGTTGTTTCCATGACCTAGCTATTGTAAACAGTGCTGCAATGAACATTGAAATACATGTGTGTTTTTCCATTTATGGTTTTCTCAGGGTATATGCCCAGTAGTGGGATTGTTAGATCATATGGTAGTTTTATTCCCAGTATTTTAAGGAATCTCCATATTGTCCTCCATAGAGGCTATATCAATTTACATTCCCACCAACAGTTTAAGAGGGTTCCCTTTTCTCCACACCCTCTCTAGCATTTACTGTCTGTAGACTTTTTAATAATGGAAATTCTGACTGATATGAGATGGTATCTAATTGTAGTTTTGATTTGCATTTCTTTAATAATAAGAAATGCTGAGCATCTTTTCATGTGTTTGTTAGCCTTCTATATGTCTTCTTTGGAGAAATGTCTGCTTAAGTCTTCTGCCTACTTTTTAATTGGGTTGTCTGTTTTTCAGTATTGAGTTACATGAGCTGCTTGTATATTTTGGGGATCTTTTGTCATTTGTTTCACTTACTATTAATTACACCCATTCTGAGGGTTGTCTTTTCACCTTGTTGATAGCTTCCATTGCTGTGCAAAAGCTTTTAAATTAAATTAGGTCCCACTTGTTTATTTGTTTTTATTTCCATAACTCTAGGAGGTGGGTCACAGAGGATCCTGCTGCGATTTATGTCATAGGGTGTTCTGCCTATGTTTTCCTCTAAGAGTTTTATAGTTTCTGGTCTAAAACTTAAGTCTTTAATCCATTTTGAGTTTATTTTTGTGTACAGTGTTAGGAGGTGTTCTAATTTCATTGTTGCACATATAGCTATCCAGATAAAAACCATATTAACAGATGCAGGAAAAGCTTTCAACAAAATTCAGAACCTCTTTATGATAAAAAACTCTTCAAAAATGGGCAGAGGAGGAACCTACCTCAACACAATAAAGGCAATGCATGATAAACCCACAGCAAACATTATTCTCAATGGTGAAAAACTAAAAGCATTTCCTCTAAGATCAGGAACAAGACACTGATCCTGATCAGTGTCCACTCTTGTCACTATTATTCAACATAGTTTTGGAAGTTCTAGCCAAGGCAATCAGAGAAGAAAAATAAATAAAAGGAACCCAGGTTGGAAAAGAAGAAGTAAAACTCTGTTCCCAGATAACATGATATGACTATATATAGAAAAACCTAAAGACTAATGTCAGAAAAGTCGTGGGATACAGAATCAATACACAGATACCACGTGCATTCCTATAGACTAATAATAAAAAATCAGAAGGAGAAATGAAGGAATCAATCCCATTTACCACTGCAACAAAAAAGAATAAAATACCTAGGAATAAACCTACCTAAAGAGACAAAAGAGCTCTATACAGAAAACTATAAGACACTGATGAAAGAAGATATAAGATGATATAAACAAATGGAGAGATATCCATGTATCCATGTTCTTCCAATATGGATCAGAAGAATCAATATTGTGAAAATGACAATACCACCAAAAGGAATCTACAGATTCAATGCAATCCTTATTAAATTACCAATGGTATTTTTCACAGAATTAGAACAAAAAATTTCACAGTTCATTAAGGAAACACAAAAGACCCCAAAGAGCCAAAGCAAGCTTGAGAAAGAACGGAGCTAGGAATCAACCTTCCTGACTTCAGACTACACTACAAAGCTACAGTCAAGACAGGATGATGCTGGAATGAAAACAGACAGACAGACCAAAAGAACAAGACTGAGAGCCCAGAGACAAACCCACACACCTACAGGCACCTTATCTTTGACAAAGGAGACACGGATATACAATGGAGAAAAGATAAACTCTTCAATAAGGGTGCTAGCAGTCTGCCTATCTTCAGGGAAGTGCCACACTGTATTGAGTACTGCAGCTTTCTAAGTCCTGACACCATGTAGTGCAGGTCCTCTGACTTGTTTCCAATTCTGTGTGACTATTCAGTCCAATGTTTTTCCACATTAACTTTAGGATAAGCTTGTTGACATCTACAAAACAAACAAAAAAATCTGTTGGGATTTTAAATTAAATTATGTTGAATCCATAGACCAATTTGAGAACTGACCTCCTCACAATTGACTCTTAAAAATCCATGAACAGGCCTTCTCTCTCCATTTACTTAGTTCTTTACTTTTTCTGAACAATAGTTTGTAGTAATTGGTATATAGCTGTTGCATATCTTTTAATTTATCCCACAGTATGCTATACATCTTTTTGGTAATGAAAATAGTGATTAAAAATTTCTATTTCTGAAAAAAAAAAAAATTTCTCTTTCTGAGTGTTTGCTGTTACTATATAGAAATACAACTGCCATTTGTGTGTTTATCTTACATCACACAACCTTGCTAAACTCATTTTATTTCTAATATCTCTTTGTAGATTTCATAGGATTTCTATAAAGACAAGCATTATGTTTAACAATAGAGATAATTTTTCTTCTTTCTAATCTGGATATTTTTAATATATTATTAGCATTGGCTAGAACATCTGCGACAATGCAAAAGAGAAGTAAAGAGAGTGAACATCCTTGCTTTGTCCCTGATATTAAAGAAAAGTACTCAGTTTTTAATCATTTAAGCATGATGTTAGATGTATATTTTTTGTGAATGTTTCATATTGGGTTGAAGAAGGTCCCTTCTAAGTACTATGAGGGCTTTTTATCAGGGATGGATGTTGGATTTTAACAAATCTTTTTTTCTGTATCTATTAAGATGGTAATGCTTTTTATTTTTACTAAGGTGAATTATATTGATCAGTAAATCAACTGAATATTCCTAGTCACAATGAAGTATCCTTTTTATGTATTATTGGATTGGATTTTCTAAAATTGGGGTGGTGTGGCAATGTCAAAATCCAACATCCATTCCAGAAAAAAGCCCTCAGTATTCTGAATATGAATAGAAGGGAACTTCATACTAATACAGGGGACCACGGGCATGTTGGGATAATAATATAAGGGACAAAAGAAGCCACATTCTAGACTAATTTTGCCCCAGTGATGTTCTAAGTACTCTATCTGAAGCCCATGAATTATGATAAGGGTCTCTACTCTAGCTAGTAAAATAAGGATGGTTACAGGCTTTATGTGCACTCTGAAGATTATGACCTAGGATCTTCTCAGGTGTTGGCTTTTCCCCCCAGCCTTCATTAGTTTCCTCACAGCTGATCAGTACTCAGCTCAAAGACTTGAGTAGGACTCTGCAAATCTCCTGTGTTCTTTGTCTGTGTAGCTCTTTCTTTTCTGGTGCTATGAATTGCAAACTAGCTGGCTAGCTGTTAGATTTCCCAAACTTGCAGCTCCATTTCCTCAACTGAAACAGACTGTTGAGTTCTACGTGGGTTCTCCTCTGCAATGAACTGGGAATCCTCTCCAAGTGGTAAGCTGGGTTAATCAAAGGGCACACATCCTATGAAAGAAAAAAATGACACTAGGTAGAGAAATAAGAGCCAAGTGTATTTAGTTTTGGCTAAGTATTGACATTTTGAGAATTTATATTAAACACTGTAGGTTTGGGGGAGAGGTTTGAGGGATAAAGAGGTGGGGGGAAGGACAAAGCAATCCTGAATGTATACCCTGAGAAATATATTTCACACTTCATTGCAATTTATAAGTTAAATGTCCCCTTTTTTCCCTAGAAACTGAAGATAGTTTATTATTACTAGAATATTTGAGGAAAAGAAAGAAAGATGAGATCACAGAGATAAAGCTTGTAACACCATACTTTTTATAATCAAATATGATATCATTTCTATTTATCCTTATTAGATTTCATTACTTAACTGGTATTTCTAATCTATTAAAATTGTCAGAAGTCTCATTTTGACATTCAAGTTACTTGATAATTTATTAACATGTTCCATTATTTGCATTATCTATATCTGCATTATCCATAAACACAAGTTTATCTGAATCACTTATAGTTTTACCTGAGCAAAGCTCAGGTAAACACTGAAGCATATCAGTACTAATTTGTCAGAAGAATTTTTTGAGACTGGTTCAACAATTATCAAATATATCAAATTGCCCTATATCCAATATTCATTATTCTATAATCTATATTATTACAAAATAATCTCAAATATACTATATACATCACTGCTTAATGGACTGTCATAACAAGTACTACATATCTACTGAAATGAATTCATATGAATAGCAATCCTATCAGAAAAGTAAACAGTCATCCTGGCATGACTTGGAGTCCTGTTGTGTTGTTTGGTTGTTGTGTTTGACCCTTTGTGACCTCATGGACTATGGCCTGCCAGGCTCCTCTGTCCATGGGATTTTCCAGGCAAGAATACTGGAGTGGGTTGTCATTTCCTTCTCTGGGGAATCTTCCCAACCCAGGAATCAAACCTGCATCTCCTGCACTGCAGGCAGATTCTTTACTACTGAGCAACCAGGGAAGCCCTTTTGGAGCCATGTAGTAGCTTGTAATTTGACTACTTCCTCTTCCAGGTAAGGAAAAATAATTTCCCTAATAAGCTATACTAAGTTCCAGTCAAACTTTAAAGTTTACTGATTTGTAGAATCAATTTTTAAAACTGTGATAAAATGTACATAAGGTAGTAAAATTTTACCATTTTAACAATCTTAAGTGTTAAATTAACTGATATTATATTCACAATGTTCTGCAATCATCTCCACTATCCATTTCCAGAAGTTTTCTGTCATCCCAAACAGAAGCTTTGTACTCATTAAATAATAACTCCTAATTCCCCTCTCCCCTCAGTGCCTGGTAACCACAGTTTTGCTCTCTTTCTCTATGAGTTTTTCTATTTTAAATACTTCATTTCAGAGGAGTTCTTATAGGAAAATGCAATATGTGTCTGCTTGTATAGGTAGGGCTAATTTCACTTAAGTATCTTCAAGGTTCATTCAGATTTTACCATGTATCAGGTAAAAGATTTTATTTATTTATTTTATTTATTCTGTGTTTCATGAGAATCCATTCCTTTTAAAGACTGAATAATATTCCACTGCATTTAATATATCAAATTTATTTATCTATTCATCCATTGAAAAACATCCGCTTTGCTTCCAACTTGTGGCTACTACGAACAATGCTGATAAACAGTGGTGTAAAATCCCTGCTTTGAAGTTTTTGGTTTTTTTTTTTTTAATTATACCTAGGAGTGGAATTGCTTGATCATATGGTAATAGCAAAAACAAAGAATATGGCATCTGGTCCCATCACTTCATGTCAAATAGATAGGGAAA
The DNA here is from genome assembly GCF_910594005.1 of Cervus elaphus. Taxonomy (NCBI): domain Eukaryota; kingdom Metazoa; phylum Chordata; class Mammalia; order Artiodactyla; family Cervidae; genus Cervus; species Cervus elaphus. The sequence goes on along the minus strand of NC_057829.1, from coordinate 30,039,773 downwards.
CAATGCAAACAGTGACAGGCTACTTTCTTGGGCTCCAAAATCACTGTGGATGGGGACTGCAGTCATGAAATGAAAAGATGTTTGCTCTCCAGAAGAAAAGCAATGACAAACCTAGACAGCATATTAAAAAGCAGAGACAGTGCTTTGCCTACTTTGCCTACAAAGGTCAATCTAGTCAAAGCTATGGTTTTTCCAGTAGTGTATGGATGTGATAGCTGGACAATAAAAAAGGCTGAGCGCCGAAGAACTGATGCCTTCGAACTGTGATGCTGGAGAAGATTTTTGAGAGTCCCCTGGACAGCAAGGAGGTCAAACCAGTCAATCCTAAAGGAAATCAACCCTGAATATTCATTAGAAGGACTGATGCTGAAGCTGAAGCTCCAATGCTTTGGCCACCTGATGCGAAAAGCCAAGTCACTGGAAAAGACCCTGATGTTGGGAAAGATTGAAGACGACAGAGGTTGAGATGGTAGGATGGCATCACTGACTCAATGAACATGAGTCTGAGCGAACTCCGGGAGATGGTGAAGCACAGGGAAACCTGGCATGCTATAGTCCATGAGGTTGCAAAGAGTTGGACACGACTGAGTGACTGAACAACAATGGTAATAATTCCCCGTTTAACTTTTTGAGGAGCATCAAATTGCTTTTCACAGCAGCTGCATCACTTACATTCCCAGCAACTATGCACAAGGGTTTCCATTTCTCAACATTCTTGGCAATACTTGTTCTTTTCCATTTTTTGACAATAGCCATCCAAAATGGTGCCAAGTAGTATTCTCATTTTGGTTTCTCTAATGATTAGTGATGGTGAGCATCTTTTCATGTGTGCTTACTGCCCATTTGTATGTCTTCTTTGAAGAAATATTTAAGTCCTTTGATCATTTTCAGATTGGATTGTCTGCTATGTCGAGATATATCTGAGTTCTTGAGATATACATTCTGGACATTAATCCCTTATCAGATGTATTTATTTTCTTCCATCCATGGGTAGTCTTTCACTTTCTTGATAGTGTCCTTTGATGCACAAAAGTTTTTAATTTTAATGAAGTCCAATTACTTTTTTTGTTGATTGCACTTTTGAAGTTTTTTTAAACAATAAAGAACATTTTGATATTATCAGCATTTTCTGCAAAACTAATCATTCTTAGGCCTCTATTCTTTTCTATTCTCCTATGTCTCAGCCAAACTTTTAGCACTGCTCCTTCGTTCTATAAATGCTTTCCATCATTTTTACATGTTTTACAAATGTGAGCTCTTATTAAACAGTTTTCTGTGTATTCTCCAATGCTTTTTATTTTTGTTAAGGCTCCTCTTCATTTTCCTTTTAATTAAGGTCATTTGAGATTCTAAAGTCATAACTGAATTTTTGCTGGTATCCAATCCTCTCAAGTTTTCTTTACTTCCCAAATCTCACTCTTTAGAATGACATTTATCTTTTTTTTTTAAAGTTTTAAAGTTTGTCTTCTTAAAGTCTAAGTATTGCCATTCTACTGTTTCTGACTATAAAGGACTCTGGATTCAAGTATCAATTTCTCCCAAGCACTCTCAGAGTACTATACTAATGACCAATTCTTTTTTTTTTTTTTTATTTAATTGTTGAAACATTTATTATAAAATAAAGTAGTATTTACATAAGATTTACTAAACTAGTTTTTCACTGTCATTCTAGCTGCAGCAAATGTTCTTTCTCCAAATTAAACCAAATTAGAAACAAAAGAAAAATTTTGGGAAAACAACATTTAACAGAATTAACTTTAGACAGCAGATACATTCAGACTGCAAACATATTGGAAAATGCAGTTAAAATACTTAAGTAGATCACAATGAAAACCACAAAGTATGATGTGTTTATTTGAAATAAACATTGCATTTGTTTATTGTGCTATCATATTTTGTTTTGGACTTTTAACTTTTAAAGATATTTAGTGCTGGAATTTTAAAAAGGCTTATGACAAATGAAAGAACATTTTATGGCAAATAAATGTAGCTCATTGTCCTGAACTTTCTTCCTCTTCCTTCTTACATGTCTCGATCAATACAAATTCTTCTTTTCAAGGGGCAACACCTCTCTTAGGTAAAACTACACAACATGTTATAACCCACCTATCAACTTACTTTGTGATAATGAGAACACCTAATTCTATAAAAACAGACAATGACTCTGCCTATATTTCTAAGCAGTTAAAACAATTTTTACATTCATTCTCTATTAAACAGATTCTTTAATGTTATTTAAAGAGTCTAGAATAGCCCTTTTCTGAAGAGCTTCCTGTACCTAGAAAATAACATTGACAATATGGAAAATCTAAAACAAGATTTCAGTCAAATGAGACCTCTAGCAGATACCTAGGAGATCAAGGTTTTTACCACTATTTCTTGCCATTATGTCAGTTTGTTAATCATTAAGAATGTAGCATGTCCTTCAATTGGCTAAACGCCCTTTGAAGATATTCACACCATATGACTTCCACACCAATAACCCACAAGTTACTTTCAAGTCAAATTTTATGTTATTCTAGGCAGACAATATAGTTATTTTATTTAGATACAAAATTGATGAGTATAATCAAACTAAGTTAGAATCATAGAATCTGAATCAGAATGGACTGCTGAGGTAATTCACACAACTTCACACATTCATAATAGGAAGATATAGCAAAAGTCTCCTTTTTTTCTATTTCAAGGATTTTTTTTTTTTCTTTTTTTTTTCTCATTCAGCCTTGTCTGAAACTAGCCCACATGCTCTACAGCACACACGACGAGCACAGTTTCAGTACTGCTATTCCTCCTCTTACGACCACCGAGACCAGGGTTTAGATCCGATGGGAAAGGGAACTGGAGGGTTATTTCAAGGATTTTTATAGTCCACAAGTATTTATGGATGTTTACAGTCTACAAGACAGAAGGTATGAATATTAAATAAGAAAAAAAAATTGTTTTTCACTAATTTTGAATGAAAGAAATTATAATCTTGATAAAAAAATAAAAGCTGTAATATTTAAATGAAATTTCCTTTCATCACCTTCAAATATAACAGACAATATTAGCAAAAATAATACTATAAATAAACACATTTAACTACAAATTACAATATACAACCATATAGTCATAATTTATTAAACTGACTCAAGACTTTGAAAATGTACTTAACTTCATAAAACATTTATTTTAGCTAGATATCACTTACCTTAATCCATGAACGTTTCAAAGGAAAACATTATTTTACAGGTCAGAAAACAGTTTATGTTAAGGGCTAAGGATGAGGGGAAGGCTTGACCGACAAAGATGATGAAAATGTTTTTTATCTTGCTTATGCTTACAAGTCATATAACAGGTATGCATTTGCAAAAGCTCTTAGAAATGTTATAGGAGCTCATAGGAGTGAATGTTACCATGTGTAAATAACAAACCTGAATAACCAAATTCTTTAAAAGACTAATTGCTTATTATGTAAAATATTAGTATATTCTGAAGGAAATACTGAAAATAATGAACTATAGTGGACCAAACTGAGGTCATTTTACTGTGTAATTCTCAAGTGTACTTATGCAGATATTCAAGTTTTTATTTATGTATTTCTAAACATATACACAAACATAAACCAAAAGAGAGGTACTTCTATTTAAAAAATTACTCACCACCTCGTTTCCAAACAGTATGTCAACAAAAGGCATAACTTTCATCAATGATTCCTTGTAGAACTGACTAATAAATGGTGCAGACAGATTCAAAGTGAAAATTCTGTTGTTTTCAGAAGCATGGTGAGCCACTTTTAAAACTGACTCTGGGGAAACTGTGAGGAAAAAACCCTGGGTAAAGAAAAAAAGGAGAAGAAATTAGAAATGCTATCTCCACAGAATCATTCTCAGTGGGAATACAAGAAATTGATACAAAATACAGATGAATCACAAGCTGGAATCAAGACTGCCAGGAGAAATATCAACAACCTCACATATGCAGATGATATCACTCTGATGGCAGAAAGTGAAGAGGAACTAAAGAGCCTCTTGGTGAGGGTGAAAGAGGAGAGTGAAAAAGTTGGCTTAAAACTCAACATTCAAAAAACTTAGATCATGGCATCTGGTCCCATCACTTCATAGCAAGTAACAGATTTTTTGTCCTGGACTCCAAAATCACTGCGGATGGTGATTGCAGCCTTGAAATTAAAAGATACTCCCTGGAAGGAAACTTATGACAAACCTGGACAACATATTAAAAACAAGAGACATCTCTTTGTCAACAAAAGTCTGTATAGTCAAAGCTATGGTTTTTTCAGTAGTCATGAATGGATCTGAGAGTTGGACCACAGACAAGGCTGAGCTCCAAAGAATTGATGCTTTCAAATTGTGGTGCTGGAGAAGACTCTTGAGAGTCCCATAGAATGCAAGGAGATCAAATCAGTCAATCCTAAAAGAAATTAACCTTGAATTTATTGGAAGGACTAATGTTGAAGCTGATGCTTGAATACTTTGGCCATCTTATATGAAAAGCTGACTCACTGGAAAAGACCCTTATGCTGGGAAAGATTGAAGGCAAAAGGAGAAAGGATTGGTGGAGGATGAAATGGTTAGGCAGCATTACCAACTCAATGGACATTAATCTGAGCAAACTCCACAAGACAGTGAAGGACAGGGGAGCCTGGCATACTACAGTCCACGAGAGTTACAAAGAATTGGACATGACTGAGCAACTTAACACCACCAACAACATACATAATACAAAAGCCTCTACAAGTGAAAGTGAGAGACATTCAGTCCCATCTGACTCTTTGCAATCCCATGGACTATACAGTCCTGGAATTCTCCAGGCCAGAATACTGGAATGGGTAGATGTTCCCTTCTACAGCAGATCTCCCAACCCAGGGATTGAACCCAGGTCTCCCTTATTGCAGGCAGATTTTTTACCAGCTGAGCCACAAGGGAAGCCCAGCCTCTACAATATAAACCTTAAAAATGCAATTATAAAATGCAAAGCAGGAAACTGCTTTTGATCAGTAGCATTTGATCAGGAGAAAAGTTTATCATATGAGTACTGTATGCTTAATATGTGCCATTTCATTAGAGAAGAAGAGTTACCTTAAGTTACAAAACAGCTATTGAAATACTCACTTATAATTGAGAGACTAACTACATCCCTCTTGCAAACTCAAACAGTTTAAAGAGAAAGTAAGATTTTGAACATTAAAAAATCAACTTTCTGGCAGGAGTCATGTGTACTGGGGTATAATTTTGAAGGGTATCTTTCCCTTAAAATTCTTGAAGTATTTAGACAGAACTTTATAATAATTATCTCTTACTAAAGTATTGCTAATGAAATTATAAGAAATATGTTTTCTGATCAAAATAACACAAAATTTTCTCATTTAAAATTCTAATCCATTAATTCTTTTTTTTTTCATTTATTTTTATTAGTTGGAGGCTAATTACTTTACAATATTGTAGTGGTTTTTGTCATACATTGACATGAATCAGCCATGGATTTACATGTATTCCCCATCCCAATCCCCCCTCCCACCTCTCTCCCCACCCAATCCCTATTCTTTATCAATATTCAACTGTTCAGAAAGGTAACATCATTTATTATTAGGTAATATCATTTAATCTTTTCATCTTCATTTTTTAATGAAATACAATGTCACTTGCAAACTATGAGCATTCAAGTTGCTTTGCTATTTTTGTCACTTGGAGAATTATGATGAACAGTGTATATAGCATCTTGTCTCCATAGTAATATGGATGTATTTGCTCTTTAGTCTTTCATTTAATGAGGAGAGTTTAAAACTCTCCCCTCCTGCTAATTCTCCCCAAACTGTTTCAGCATGAAATAAAAACCTCCCAGTTAGCACTCTGCCAGCTGTGGATTAACCACAGACAGTCATAGAATGGTCTACATAAATAGTAACCTGGTCAAATAATTAGGCTTCTCACCAACTTCAGACTGAAAATTTGATCTGTGCTAAAATACATCTGATTGTAATTTAAGGTACAGAACAGTATGCCCCTGGAGTCTAAATTTGGCCTCATTCCAAATGTGTGTATGTTGTATGTGTGTTTAACTTTAAAGTGCAACATAAGAGCATTGTGATGTGGACAGCATAAATTCCATTTTGTCAATTTTACAAAGAATATACAAAAAAAAAGTTAGTTTTTAATTGAGGTAAATTCAAAATTCAAATTAATTCCATTTTTGAATGTTTCTTGTTTCTCTTTAAGCAAATATTTAGTATTTGAGCAATTTTGGATTTGTGCTCTGTTAAAGTGCAAAGACTTAAAATTGATGCCAACCATAATTTTTCTTTCTTGATTTATATCCATTGCTAAGCCACATGTTTCAGAGTATAATATCACCAAAAATAAAAACAGTGCCAGTATAAATTTTTTTTCAAGTAACAGGTTTGTAATAAAAACAGACCAATAGTTTAGAGAGCTATAGTTTAGAAAAACACTCTATAGAATCAACAAAACTCTTGTAAAATTCTAGTTAGGAATTTCAGTCAGCACAACAGTTAGTGCTGCTACTCTTTGGCCATAAGAACAATGAAAAGCAAAGTAGAGCCTACTGGCTAATATTAATCAGAATTCAAAGTGAAGTGAGACAATTTTATCCATTAAAATGAAAACTGAAGCAGCACAAAAAGGCAGGAGAAAAAGAATGGGGAAGGCCAAGGCAGAGCCAAAGAATCATTTTTTATCAGAGCCAGACATAAAATTTGGAAATCCCAAGTATGCAGATTTGTTAGTCAGCCACTCTGAGGATTTCTCATGGTAGCTTAAATATGGGGGAGTGTAAGGAACTGCAGTGTTTAAAATAATAAAAGAAAAGAAAAGAAACTGCTCATTTAAAATCACATAAAAAATAACAGACCTACAAATAAACTTAACCAAGGAGGTGAAAGACCTATACTCTGAAAACTATAAAACACTGATGAAAGAAAATGAAGATAATACACACACAATAAAGGAAAGATATTCCATGTTCATGGAATAGAAGAATTAAAATGATTTTAAAATGTCCATATCACTAAAAGCAATCTATAGATTCATTGCAATCTCTATCAGACAACTCAAAGCATCTTCTATAGAGCAAGAACAAATAATCCTAAAATTTATATGGAATTATAAAAGACCCCAAATTGGCAAAGCAATTATGAGAAAGAATAAGAGAGCTGGAAGAATCATGGTCCCTGACTTCAGACTATACTACAAAGCTACAGTCATCAAAACTGTATAGCACTGACACAGAAAGAGACACATCGATCAATGGACAGGAACAGAGGGCCCAAAAGAAACTCATGAATTATGTTTAATCTATGAGAAAGGAGACAAGAATAAACAATGGAGAAAAGAGAGTCTCTTCAATGAGTGGTGCTGGCAAAACTGGACAGCTACATGTAGAAGAATGAAATTAGTACATACTCAAACATCATATACAAAAATAAATGCAGAATGTATTAAAGACCTAAAACCTAAATGTAAGACTGGATGCCATAAAACTCCTAGAGAAAAACAGAGGTGAAATACTCTTTGACAGATATTATTGCAATTTGGGGGGATCTGTCTCCTAAAGCAAAGGAAATAAAAGCAAAAGTAAACAAATGGAACTTAATAATTAAACTTAAAAGCTTTTGTACTGCAAAGGAAATCATCAACAAAATAAAAACACAATCTATGGAACGAGAGAAGTTTGTAAATAAAATGACCAATAAGGGGTTAATATCCAAAATGTTATATAAACAGTCTATATACCTCAGTATCAAAAAAATAAGCAATCCAATTTAAAAAATGGGCAGAAGATCTGAGTAGACACTTCTAAAGAAGATATACAGATGACCAATAGGCACAAGAAAAGATTCTTAATCATTAGAGAAATGCAAATCAAAGCCACAATGAGATATCATGTCATAACTGTCAAAAGGGCTGTCATCAAAAAGTCTATAAATAATAGATATTTGCAAAAATGTGGAGTAAAAGAACAACTGGACATTGTTGGTGGGAATGAAAATTAGTACTGCCACTACATAAAACAGTATGGAGGTTTCTCAAAAAATTAAAATTTTAATAAAATTAAAAATATAACTACCATATGATCCTGCCATTCCAGTGCTGAACATATATTCAAAGAAACCAAAAACACTAATTCAAAATGATAAAAACACTCCAAAGCTCAAAGCAGCTGAAAGTAACTAAATGTCCATCAAAAGATGAATGGATAAAGATTACTCATCCATAAACAGGAATGAAATTCTGCCATTTTCAACAACATGGACAGACCTAGAGTGTATTATACTTAATGAAATAAGTCAGACAGAGAAAGATACCTTTTATTATCACATATGAATGTAGTAATTCATAGATATAAAAAAACAACTGTGATTACCAGAAGTAGGGCAGAGCAAGATGGCAGTATGGGATTAAGAGATACAACCTACTACGTGTAAAATAAATAGGGTGTAAATATATACACTGTACATCACAGGAAAATAGAGCCATCATTTTCAATAACTTAAATGAAATATAAATCTATTAAAAAACAGAATCAATATGTTGTACACCTGAAACTAGTGTAATATTGTAAATCAACTATAGTTAAATTAACAAAAAATACATAGAATATAAAAGCATTGTAGTAACTTAATGATGAAGAAAGGCTGCTGAAATTACTATATTAATACTGCTGATGGGAGTACAACTGACACTTTTCGAAGAAAATAAATTGAAAATATGATGAACTATAAAATTCATGCTCTTTGATGCAATAATTCTAAGGTCTACCTTAAGTAAATAATTCAAAATATGGAAAATATTCATTGGGGAACATATCAGTATACTATACATGTGACTTAAACATAAATATTCAATAATAGAGGAACAAGTAGTCAAGTAAGAACTGGCATATACATCCATTCTAAATTTGGCTGTGGATCATTTAAAATGTGGCTAGTGCAATTGAAGACTTGAATTTCAAATTTTATTTAATTTTAATTTAAATGTAAGAAGCCACATGTCGATAATGAGCATATGCAATGTGGTTACTGTGACTGTGGAACTGAATTTTTAATTTAATTTTTTTGAAATTTCAAAATGGAAGGAATGAAATATATTCTTGTATTAAACACATTTTTATTGTTTTGGTACGGCTATGTTTCATTTTGACTATTGACAATTTAGTGACTGTGCTGTGCTACAAATGTAAAGCAGATACCAATTTCAAAGAAAAAAAGGTTAAAAATATAATTAATAATTTCATATGAATATGTGTTGAAATGATAATTATTTTAGATATTTGAAGTTAAATATACTGTTAACATTAATTTTACTTGTTTCTTTTTACATTATCAATGTCTCTACTAGAAAATTTTAAATTATGTGAGTTTTATTGTATTTCCACTGGATAATGCTATTCTAGAGAATACTTTGAAGATAATAAAAAGGATAATTATGAAACAAAGCGGCAAAGTGGAAAATGTTTATGCCACACAAGTGTTAAATGAAACATAAGCTATACAAGTAGTATATGCAAAATATGGTTATAAACTATATTATATCAATAGGAAAAGAAATCTAGTAGGGAATACTCCAAAAGCAAATATGGTCAAATTTCAGTAGAAAAATTATGGATGATTTTCATGTTTTTATTTTTCAAATTTTGGTGAAGTAGTTTGATTATTCTCTTGATATAAACTCTTTAAAAGAGGGACTTCCCTGGTGGTCCAGTGGTTAACAATCTGCCTGCCAATGCAGGGGACAAACGTTTGATTTCTGGTCCAGGAAGATCCAAAAGCCATGGAACAAACACCTAAGCCCCTGAGCCACAATGACCGAGACTGCACAAGCCACAACTACTGAAACCACCCCCTGCCCCGCCCCGGCCCCCGCCCCAGAGCCTGTGCTCCACATAAGAGAAGCCACTGCAATAACAAGCCTGTGCACAGCCACCAGAATAGCTCCCGCTCGCCGCAAGGAAAGTCTTCACATCCCAATGAAGACCCAGCGCAGCCAAGAATAAATAAATAAATATTTTAAAGAAGAAGAAGATATACAATAACATAAAAATATTTGGACAACTAGAAGTCCTACCAAACGGAGACTAGCACTGATGAGGGATGGCTGAGAGTACCAGATGCTGTATCTCAAGATGTACGACTGTTGCCTGTTTTAAAGAACATAATTAGTCTGTTTTCCACACCATAATGAAAGTGCCATAGTAACACTAGTCAAGACTAGTTGAGAAAATGAATAAATAAGAAGCCAAAAAACCCCCACAAAAATCATACAGCATGTTTTCTTTCTTTTAATGGGTCCTACGTGTTCTGCAAATCTCCTAGAGTATAAAATGTATTTCCTTGTAGGAGTGTGACAATCAAGTATGAATTATTACAAAGCACAGTTCCTATACGATTGTAAGTAAAATACTGACTTCGACAAACATTATGATGATGTATAAACTGTTTACAATTACAATGTTATGATATGCACTACTTCATAGCAATGACAGGAAAAGAATCACTTAAAGAAGAAAGTCAGAAAAAATATATTAGTGATGCTGTAAAGCTTATGTTACCACTGACTAAATGTAATCCAACGATGGAATATTAGGATAATTCACCTAGTTCTTCCTGCCTTTTGGCTCCTTTTGGAAGCATAAATAAAATCACTCATTCCACATATATATTAATCTTTTTCAGGATTAAAAAAACATGAACAGGTGAAAAGATGTCAGGTTTTCTTCCATACGAAATAAACACCTCCAAAAGCATATAATAGGAGGAAGCAATAGTAGAAAGAACGTGGATTTCAGGGAGATACATGCAAGGATGTTTACCACAGCTTTGCTGAAAGTAAAAGGAAATGTGAAGCATTCTGAAAGACCCTTTCTAGGGAAAAAGACACAGAAAGTGTTGTGAATACATACTATTATACAAAGATATAAAGTAATACACTAGAAAAATATGCATCAGATTGTGTATAGTTCATCCTTTTACATACTGTGTACAATAAACACACACGTGCACACATCTAAAACATCATGATTCATTTTTCAAGCATGCAAGACACATATCAAACACATTGGAGTATCCACAGAGTGAAGAATTAGGAGAGATCAGGAATGATAGGGGAAAATAAAATAATAAAAGAGAAGCCATACCTAAGCCAAATAATAATTATTTGTCAAAATCTGAGATGGATTCACTCAATTCTCAGCGCCAGAGGTTAAACAAACTAGTATACTTAATTTAGACAGTTTGCTAGTCTTAGTACTTATTATGTGACCCGAGCTATGTAACTTCCCTAGGTTTTTATCTAAAAAATGGGAATACTAATGCCTATTAAGGTTGTTGTGAAAATTAAACGAATGCTTCATATAATGCCTGGCATGAAGCATGCACTCCACACATATTAACATTCTATTAACATTATTTCTGCAGTAATATCAAGAGCATTACAAAGTTTTATTTTTCTATTAATGTTGAGTTCCATTTTATAGCCCTTAGTTATAATGCTGCTCAAAAATATGCCTTTAAACTTGGATATAAAGCTTGGTATTTCCTTTGAAATACAAATACATAAAACAAAATCCATCATTCCCTTTCCAAAAGCTCCTTGCCTCCTATCTCTCCTTGATTTAATCATTCTATATCCTGCTGACAGATTAATCACCCCAATCAGTCTTCTTTTACTAGTAAATTAAATCCAAATGTCTCACACCCCAGCATTCAAAGCTCTCCACAATAATATCCCAACTTCCAGAGCATATCAGCTGTAACCTCTATTTACAAGGTATGTCCTTCCTTCAATCATATAGAATGAATTGCTTCCCCCAAAATAAATCTCAGTCATTACGTGATTTTTTTTTTTTTTCGGTTTGAAATATCCACCATCTCTACCTGTTGGAATTTTACCCCTCCATCAAGGTCCATTTTAAATTGAACATTCATCCCACAAAGTCATACTGCATTCCTACCAACAGATATACTCTTTCTTCTTTGAACCTCCATAATATATACTATAAAATAAATAACCAAGAGTATTTATTTTACTTAATAATTTAAGCAATTTACATTTGTCTTACCTCCCTAACTTGATTGTAAACTTAAGGCTAAGAGTACTTTATTATGTTTGCTATAGCACAAAGCACAGTGGACAGATAATTTTAAAATATCTGATTAAATTTTTATTGAGACTCTACATAAAATCCCATGTAACTGAAATGCTATTTTTTTCCATCTATTATTGTTTTAAATTTTTATTGGAGTATAGCTGATTTATAATGCTGTGTTAGTTTCAGATGTACAATAAAGTGAACTAGTTATACATGAATCCACATTCTTTCATATTCTTTCCCCATATACATCATTATAGCAGATTAAGTAGAGTTTCCTGTGGTATACAGTGCATGAATGCATAGTTGCTCAGAGTCCAACTCTTTGTGACTCTATGGACTGTAGCCCACCAAACTACACAATCCATGGGATTCTTCAGGCAAGAATACTGGAATGAGTTGCCATTCCCTCCTTCAGGGGATTGTACACAGTAGGTGCTTATTAATTATTTTATAGACAGTAGTGTGTATACGTCAATCTCAACCTCCCAATTTATCCTTTCCCCCTTTCCCACCTGGTATCACAAAGTTTGTTTTCTACATCTGTGCCTCTATGAAATGCAGTTTTAGAAAGAGAAATAAAAGGACTGATGCATTTTCACATGCTAAAGGAAGAGTATATTTATTTTAGAGCTGGACAACTCTTTAGTTCAAAGAATCTGAACTTTCTCAGTTTGCAACACCCTTAGTGAACAACTTTTTCATGGTGCCCTAAGAAATATCTAACAGTTCTACGTTTGATAAGAGGCAGGTCTGAACAACTTAATAACTACTGATAATCTTAACAGTTTATTACATGGTTTGAAAAAAGAATACAGATAAACTGAAAAGTTTTTCTTACTTCATTCAAAAACCACCACACTTACTAATGGGATATGGTGCTCATGGGTACTGCACAACTCTTCAAGCCTTGGATTCTAACTGAATAGTGAAACTCTCATTTACTATTCTGCACTATTCTGATTTTCAGGATTTTTTTTAAAACCACAGCAACCATTCCCATAGGACATCATCCCAAAGCAATGCATCACAATCTGATGTTGAGACTATGCATTACCCTGATACAAAATACCCTACAGAACTCTTGAATATGCTGCAGCAGGATCATGGAGTATCTCAGTACAGAGTCTGCAAAACATGGCTTTAGTTGAAGGAAATAATGTGATAAGAATTTTTATTTGAGAGAGCTAAAGCCCTTCTTGGGCATGATTCAGAGTATTTAGAAAATGTCAGTAATATACTCTGCGTGAGACAATAGAAGTAAATCTGAGTGTAAGGGTGGAATTCTGGAGACCAAAGGAAAGAGGATTTTATAAAGAGATGGACCCTAATTAGATGATGGAAATGGGATAGGCTACAATTTCATTGGTAAAATAAGGCCAATGAAAAACTGCCTTTGGCTGAGATTCCCTAATAACTTTGGTATCGCTGGTTCCTAATAAACAATTTTGTTTCTTACACTATATAATGTTATAATCCTTCTCCATTAACTTAAACCTTCCATAAAAATCAGTTCATCTCCAAAATACATATAAATAATTTTCCAATTTCCTGCTCAATGAAGTTTGAGAATTATTAACTTTGTTCTCAAATCAAATGGCCTATCAATTTTATCTCTAGAAATTCTTACAAATATGCTCTTTCTCATTAATACATCAGTATTAATTTTCCATTAATACAATCCTCATTTGGCTTGTAAACATTACTGCAACAGTATCCTGTTTTGGCAAAGCTCCTTTGCTCAAAAACCTTAAACAGCTCATTTCCTAAACAATACACCTCATTTCTGACATGCCATCAAAACCTGTAAGTATGACAGGAATCTATCTTTTCTACATTTTCTCTGATGATTCACCTTCAAGAAACTTTTCTACTGACCACACAGAGCTTCTAACTAACTTAAGTACAAATTCTATTATACTTCCCCATATCCTCTCATTTGCTGGTTTTATTTATTCATTCTGTAGAATCTATTCTTCACCTTCTACTTGGACAACAAAACCAAAGACTGGCACATGTTTTAAGTCCTAATAGTAAATATTTTAGATTTGTGATCTCTGTTGCAACCACCCAATTCTGCTGTTTTAATACTAATGCAGGTATATACAATAACACAAAAAATGAGAATGATTATGTTCCAATAAAACTTTATTCACCAGAACAGTCAGTGAGCCAAATCTGGCCCAAATGACATATTTTGCTGACCCCTGGACTGAAGGAAAAGAAGGAAATACAAACTACCAAGTAAAAATGCCACTGTGATAAAAGGAACATTGGAGAGAAAAATTAATAGGAAATCCAATACAGGATGATAATGAGAGGTAGCTTCCTCCTAAGAATGAACAGCACGAAGAAACTAATGATAAAGTGAGCTTAGACAGAAGAAAACTATATACAGTTGATCCTCAACAACAAAAGTTTTAACAGCTCGGGTACATTTTTTTTCCCTAAGTAATACATGTGAAAGTACTGCATGATCCCGAGTTGGTTGAATCTGTGGATGCTTATGGATGGATGTGGAGGGTAACTTTAAAGTGACACACAGGGCTTTTCTCTTTTTAAAATTTTTATTGCAATATAGTTGATTATATGTGGGTTTCTGACTACACAGGATGATGGCACCACTACACTCCCACACTGATCAAGGGTAAACTGTATTTTCTGGTGTCCTCCCCTGAAATAAGAACATATAACTATATATAACTTATATAACATATAAGAACATATAACTATAAGAACTAAATCAAGGCAAGTTATCTACCTACATGTGAGTATAAAACTCAGTTTCAAAGGATACAAGTTATGCTGCATTAGCAGTTGCTGCTCTCTGTCTATACCCTTTAGTCCCACTCAATATTTCTCCCTAGGTGCCTCTGAGGATAATGGCTGAAAACAGAGCCTCTAGTCACCATAAGGTAGGCAGGGACATTTAGTTTTTATACCGTGAATATTCTTCTATGTTGGAAACATAAAAATTGTCGGTGGTAAAAAGCTAAGAAAAATTTAATACTTCTGAATTTTTAGAAATGAATCATAATAATGGTAGAACCACAGGGTTCACAAATCAGGCAATTGTGGACTAGCATTAAAATACAGGGTGCCTTCTTTCATGTACTGCAGAGAATAACCCTCTTTCAACTCAAGCTCTGGCCTGCTTTTTGGCAAATGACTAAAACAAACACCTGCTATTCCTGCATTTTTTGTAAGTAGCACAAATGAAGCTATGTTTCTTCGTTGTTATTTTAAAGCACAAGTAACAAGTGGAGTAGTATTTCACCTAAAATATCTAAAATGATAAAAGATAAAAAAGCAGCAAGTCACACCTTTAAAAAAGGGGCTGGATTAGAAATTCAGACATTTCAAATTCTGGTCTATGTTTTGGACAAGCTACATTTAAATATTTGAGTGAGAGTCCTAAAGAACTTCAGTTTCTTCATGACAGGAGAATGGGTAGATGATCTTGAGAAGCCCTTCGATGTCAAAAATTCTGGAATTCAGTTAGGTTTTAAGTTACCCGATTTTTTTCTTAATTGAGGTGAAATTTACATAAAATAAAACTAACCATTCTAAGGTGACCAATTTAATGTCACCTGGTGTCACGGTGTTGTACAACCATCACCTCTATCTAGTTTCAAAACATTTTCATCACTCCCAAAAAGAAATCCCATACCCATTAAAAAGTAACTCTACATTGCCCCTCAGCTCAGCTCAGTTGTGTCCGACTCTATGCAACTCCACGGCCTATAGTACACCAGGCTTCCCTGTCCCATCACCAGCTCCAGGAGCTTCCTGAAACTCAAGTCCATCAAGTTGGTAATGCCATCCAACCATCTTCTCCTCTGTCATCCCCTTCTCCTCCTGTCTTCAATCTTTCCCAGTTTCAGGGTCTTTTCCAGTGATTCAGTTCTTCACAGCCCCTAGCTCCAGGCAACTACCAATCTGTTTTCTGTTTTCGTGAATTTACCTATTTTGGATATTTCAAAAAATGGAATCATACATTATGTGATCTTTTATGCCTGGCTTCTTTTACTTAGCATAACATTTATGAAGTTTACTCAGAGTATAGAATGAATATAGTACACTGATTCCTTTCACTGGCAAATAATACCACATTGCATAGATAGATCACATTGTGTTTAACTACATGGTTATAGACATTTTTCTTGTTTTCATACCTGATTTTAAAATACTTTTGGAAGTATTAAATAACATAAAACATATGTACATATCAAAAGTGTTGTTTTAAAAAAGATTGGAGGGGTTTTGTGAAGAGGGAGTCCCTTTCATCCAGAAACTGACAGGTCTTAGTGAGCTAGAAATGCAACTTATTACAACTGCTGATTCATGTAACGAATTGAGGGTTTAATGAAAAATTAAAAAATAAAAAATTCTAAGATTAAAGTTTATGAAATACATAGATCAGGCTCTGAACAGAAAGGATAGAGAACACAAGTGATCTGTAAGAACCTACGGCGAGATGGTTGTTCCTTTTGGTTATATTTTGTCTTGAGGTGATCCTCTGTTGTTACTTTAATGCAAACTAGTGATTTCTCTCCATTACTACTGGACATAGTTGCTCTAAATCTGAGTTTAGAAATGATGAAGATGAAACTACATAAAAATAAACAACTGCTTGCTTATTTCTATAAAAGTACTGTTTTATAAATGACTAAGCTGAAAGCTATTGCTTTATCATCCTAAGTGGTCGGTGTTTCTATTTTTGATAAAAGCCAAATTTCAACCCATCTTCTGTGACATAGCAAAGAGCTAAACTGTCAGTAAATGCACTTATATTGACCCTGACATTTTCTTCTTAGGTGTCTCCAGCACGTCAATAGGAGAAGATTGCTTTTAGACTTGAATAACTGCTTTATAGCTGAAGCCAACACAGATTGCTGCTGGATTGGTATCTATCCACTCATAACAGTAGTACAAGTCATCAAAAAGGTATGGAAAGCCCTTGTTGCTAGATATGACAGCTTTGTGACATTAGAAGCTTTGCATATTATTTAAATATTATTTTACATATTATATTATACATTACTTGTCTTGGCTGTTATCAAGTTACATGATCTGACATAATTTTTAAAATAAGGAAACTGACTAAAATGCATTTTTAACAGATATAGGACAGTAATTCTCAAAATGTAATTCCCGAATCAGCAGCTTCAGTATCACCTGGAACTTCCTTAAAAATGCAAATTATTGGTCCGAACCTAGACCTATTGAAAGAGAAACTGTGGGATGCATACAGCAAATTGTGTTTTCACAAGGCCCCTATGTGACTCTGATGCATGTTAAAATAAAAAACCACTCCTCTGGAATAATGAAATACCTACTCATTATTCTTAAGACTTCTATTCCATCACAGAGAAACTCAAAATCTTTATGAAGATGGGAAAAAGGGAGACTGCAGCAAAATATAAAACTTGGTTATAGTGAAATAAAGTTATACTTTTTTATTCCAAAAGGTAACTGATATTATCTAGATTAAGAAAATATCAAAATAGCTTCCCTGCAGCTATGGCATTGGGCTGAACACATTATGTTACTATCTGACTTATATATTGGACATCTGAGTAATTTCCCATGGAAATACGGTTCTATATTAAGAAACATTTGATCTATAAACCCATTCTGCAGATGTGGAAATTACAGTCCAGAGAGGTTGCTCTACTTCCCTGTGAGTGAAGTCGCTCAGTCGTGTCCGACTCTTTGCAACCCCATGGACTGTAGCCTACCAGGCTCCTCCGTCCATGGGATTTTCCAGGCAAGAATACTGGAGTGGGTTGCCATTTCCTTCTCCAGGAGATCTTCCCAACCCAGGGATTGAACCCAGGTCTCCTGCATTGTAGACAGACGCTTTACCGTCTGAACCACCAGGGAAGTCTCTCTACTTCCCTAAGGTTATACAAATAATCAAGTGAGGAGGCACCTGCACTTCAGTCTACTGACTTGTACATCTGCTTAGTTGTTTATACGCTCCACAGTCACACTCCATAATTAATGAGGCAAACTTTGAGAAAAAGGATGAGGGAAAATATAACTCAGAACGGGTTAAGATTGAGGGGAAAAGAAATGCATGGCACAGGAGTCTTGAATTGGCTCTGAACTGGGTTCTAAGTTTCTTGAGAGCCAAAGCTAAAAGTAAGACACTCGCTTACCTGGCTTTCGTCCTTGAAGAGATGAAAAAGGCGACTTTCGTATAAGAAAGAACGGAGAAAGTCAATTCCCAGACAGGTTGATAAGAAGTCCGGGGATCCCTGAGGAGAAAGGGGTCTGGGGCTCTTGAAGCGGAGATAGGGCTCTGGGGTTCTCAAGGAGGAGGAAAGGACAAACCTTCCCCCCACCCCCTACATTCCTTGGTCTTAAGTCACATAAAACGCTTTTTTTCTTTAAACCCGGAACTGATGATTACACAACAAACAACTCAGTTTAAACTCTGTACTAAGGATTATATAACCCACTTCCCTGGTGGCTCAGATGGTAAAGCGTCTGCCTGCAATGCGGGAGACTGGGGTTCAATCCCTGGGTCGGGAAGATCCCCTGGAGAAAGAAATTGGATTGTATAACAACAATGTATCCTGCTTGAGGACAGTTTCTCCTTCCTGAAACCTTCTGGCTAATCCTGTTATTTTAAAACGTAAATTATGGGAGTGGGTATAGTAAGATCTTTACAAACTTCAGACATTCTCTTGATTTACTGTAATAATTAATTAAAAAGTATATAACTCCCTTGCTAACACCAGCAAGGGGGGCACTCTCTGTTTCCCTTCTGATGTCTATGTCAGAAGCTTTCTCTGCCTCTTTTCTTACTTTAATAAAACTCTGCTACACAAAAGCTCTTGCGTGATCAAGCCTGGTCCCTTGGCCCCAAAGCTAAATCTTCTTTAGAGATCACAAATCCAACACTATTCACCATAAGCTATCACAACTGGTATAAAAATATTCTCATATGGTACTTAATGGGTTTTCCTGGCAGCTCAGATGGTAAAGAACCTGTGCACAATGCGGGAGAGCTGGGTTCAATCCCTGGGTGGGGAAGATCACCTGCAAGAGGAAATGGCAACCTACCCCACTATTCCTGCCTGGAGAATTCCATGGACAGAGGAGTCTGGCGGGCTGCAGTCCATGGTGTCACAAAGAGTTGGAC
Source organism: Cervus elaphus (assembly GCF_910594005.1). Taxonomy (NCBI): domain Eukaryota; kingdom Metazoa; phylum Chordata; class Mammalia; order Artiodactyla; family Cervidae; genus Cervus; species Cervus elaphus. The sequence goes on along the minus strand of NC_057829.1, from coordinate 30,020,518 downwards.
ACGACTGAGTGACTAACACACACACACACACACACACACACACACACACACACAAACACAGTGCTTGCTGTCCGTAACAATTTTGCAATAGCAAATTCATTCTGTTTATGGTGCATTCTTCAACGAAAGACTAAGACCTTCTATCAAAACAACTTAGCAAAATCGATGCACGTGGGAGTAAAGCCTTCTGATGGACCAACCATAAAACATGGAGTTTTCAAAGAAAAAGATAGATTAGATGTTCCTTAGAAAATACTCTATCAATATAATCCTCCAAACCAGGGAAAGAAAACAGCTGAATCATAGAACATTTGAGGCTGTACTTTCTTTAAGTCTTTTTATGTTGTACTAGTTAAATAATACCATGACAACCACACTATTGTAGAGTTTTTAGAATTAATTAATTTATCATGGAAAGGAACCAGAGATCAAATTCCCAACATCTGCTGCATCACAGAAAAAGCAAGAGAATTTCCAGAAAATCTTCAACTTCTGCTTCATTAACTACGCTAAAGTCTCTGACTGTGTAGATGGCAACAAACTGTGGAAAACTCTTAAAGAGATGGGAATACCAGACCACCTTACCTGCTTCCTGAGAAATCTGTATGCAGGTCAAGAAGCAATAGAACCAGACATGTAATAATGGACTGTATATTGTCAAGGCTGTATATTGTCTCCCTGCTTATTTAACTTATATGCAGAGTACATCATGAAAAATGCTGGGCTGGATGAAGCACAAGTTGGAATCAAGATTGCCAGGAGAAATATCAGTAACCTCAGCTATGCAGATGATATCACCCTTATGGCAGAAAGCGAAGAGGAACTAAAGAGCCTCTGGATGAAGTGAAAGAGGAGAGTGAAAAAACTGGTTTAAAACTCAACATTTGAAAAACGAAGATCATGGCATTGGGTCCCATCACTTCATGGCAAATAGATGGGGAAACAATGGAAACAGTGACAGATTTTATTTTCTTGGGCTCCAAAATCACTGCAGATGGTGACTGCAGCCATGAAGACTGCAGTTTCCTCCTCAGAAGAAAAGCTATGACAAACCTAGATAGCATATTAAAAAGCAGAAACATTACTTTGCCAACAAAGGTCTATACAGTCTAAGCTATGGTTTTTCCATTAGTCATGTATGGATGTGAGAGTTGGACCATAAAGAAAGCTGAGTGCTGAAGAACTTACACTTTTGAACTGTGGTGTTAGAGAAGACTCTTGAGCCCCTGGGACTCAAAGAGATCAAACCAGTCAATCATAAAGGACATCAGCCCTGAATATTCACTGGAAGGACTGATGCTGAAGTTGAAGCTCCAATACTTTGGCCACCTAATGCGAAGTGTCAACTCATTAGAAAAGACCCTGATGCTGGGAAAGATTGAAGACAGGAGGAGAAGGGGATGACAGAGGATGAGATTGTTGGATGGCATCACCGACTCAGCTGACATGAGTCTGAGCAAGCTCTGGGACAGGGTGAAAGACAGGGAAGTCTGGCATGCTGCAGTCCATGGGGTCGCAGAGTCGGGCATGACTGAGCAACTGAACAACAGCAATCTTTAGAGTTTACATGAAGTAAATGCTAATATAAGGAGATGTACATTACTGTTCTGTAACATAATTTGCTCAAATAACATTTCTTCAGAGGTCTTCATCAACTATTGTACATAGTATTACAAGCTCCTCAGCCTTGTCATTTCTTCCTGGCTTAATGTATTTATTTTCAAACATACTATCCATCACTATGTAACATTATATTATATACTTCTTTACTTTCTTTCTTTCTTCTACTGGAATGATATATATATATATGAGAGCAATAACATCTGCTCTGTTCATTACTGCACCCCTAGAAGACTTCACATACACAGAGAAAAATGTTTTAAATATTTTTTGAATGAATGAGTCTAGAACTTCACAGTGAAGACAAGCAGGGAAGAAGAGATGGTATATAAAATTAAAACAAATTAGTTTGAGAAATGCCAGGTAGTTGAAGCAGTAGTTTCCATGTAAGTCTTGTCTCCTCTGAAACATTACAGTACCAGCATAGAAAAATAAATCTACCCAAACAACATGCCCTTAGCACAAATTGAGAAAAGCAATGCCTAAAGTAGAAAATAACGGCAAGGAAAAGGAGAAGGATCACCATACACCACTGCAAGATTTTCTTATATTCATGCCCACCTCCATTCTACCATGAGGGCTTGTGGAGAGTAAAGGTAGTTTGACAAAAAATACTGGCTAAGAAGAAAGCTGGTAACTGGGACTAAGGTCAATATAAAACCACTGTCAGAAAGATGACCTCCATCCTAAATATGAAAATATTTAATAGGTGTCCAGATAGATCAGAGGAGGAATTTAAAAGCATAGAAACATGAAGGGGCATTCTATGAAATACATAATTTCTAAGGGAGAAAAAAAGAAAAAACAAAAAAAAAAGAAGTCCCTTTGCCAATTGAGTCATGAAAAGAATAAGAATCAAAAGGGGTAAATTTTAGAGTTTAGAAAGACAGCACAAAGTAGGAGAACTCATAATCTCTAATCCTATCCAAAACAAATCCACTGAAAACAACTCCTGTCTCTCCCAATGCCTCCACAAATTTACTAACAAATTTGCACTCTGACATACTGATGCAAGAGGGCACTATTACACCAAGAGTTATTTAAAGGACCATAAAAACACACTCACTCTTTCTCTCTCTCTTTCTCTGAATAAGAGACAGAGGGACAGATAGCAAACTGTTAGTAACAGATGCTAACAAACTCCAGGAGGTGGTGAGGGACAGGGAGGCCTGGTGAGCTGCAGTCCATAGAGTTGCAAAGAGTCAGACACAACTGGTGACTGAACAGCAACAACAGATAGCTAGGAAACATCAAAAGTGAAAATCAACATGTATCAACCAAGGAAAGTGAAAGTCAAAGTAGTACTCGCTCTGCCATGTCCAACTCTTTGCAACCCCAAGGACTGGAGACCATCAGGCTCCTCTGTCCATGGAATTCTCCAGGAAAGAATGGAGTGCCATGCCCTTCTCCAAAGGGTCTTCCCGACCCAGGGCCAGGTCTCATGAATTGCAGGCAGATTCTTTACTGTTTGAGCTACCTGGGAAGCCCCTATCAGCCAAGGAAAGCTCCACAAAGGAAAACCAACCATGAAGCAAATGAAAATAATTTAGTACCACAAAAGGAAATAGTTACACTCAAGAAAGCATTTGAAGATATGAAAACCTAGTATGTAACTGAAATTTAAAAACTAATAGAAATTAAGAAAACAAGAAAAAGAGAGTGGATTGAACTCAAGAATGAAGACAAAAGACAAAGGTTGCTCAAGAAAGAATAAACTCAAATGAAAATGTAATAAGGGACACTAAAAAAGGAAAAAGACAGGAATATTAAGAGAGTGAAAATGCAATAAGTAAAAAGAGAGAAAAATAATGGAAAAGGAAGACAGAAAAGGGAGTAATAATATTCACACTGTTTGAATCCCTAAAAGAAGTACTAGTAAATGGAATTAATTTTTAAAATTATAATCCCAGGAAACTTCAGAAAAATAAGACAGACCTAAATCTAAACACTGAAAGAGCCCATCAGATATCTGGGAAAATTAGCAACACACAACGAGCAACCCAGAGATGTATCATAGCAAAACCATTAGATTTCAAGAATAAAGACAAAATCCTCCAAACATCCAAATAATATATAAAAGGCAAAATAATTAGAGTGGTATCAGACTTTTCAAAACCAACACATAAAGCAAGGCAACACTAGAACAGTAAATTTTAGAAATCTCAATGAAAGAGTCAATCAAAGATTTTTATGTCCAATTAAGGTGTCCCTTAAATATATTGAGACTACAGAAGAACTGTTTCAACACAGAATTTAGGGAATTGTGTACTCATGAGTCTTTCTGAAGAATTTTTTAGAGTTTTAAAATGGGGCTAAACATTATATACCTCTATGACTAAAATAAAAATAAGGATAAAGACGAAAGACTAATGTACAAATTTTACATTGGGAGAAAGTAGAAATAATGTAACTAACAAAGGAAAGAAAAGACAAACACAGAAGGAAATATATAAGCTCAAAAACCAAATAAACCAGATAGTAAAAGTTTAAATAACGAGACTTATAAAAGAACATAAGAAATTGTGGAAGTATAAAGGTAACCACTAAAACAAAAGTATAAATAAACTCAGTAAACATACACAAAGTATTTAATTTTTAATTAAAAATCCATAATTTTGTTATTTTCATAGGCAAAACTTACTGAACTGAGTGATAACATTCAAAAGTCATTTCTTCTCTCAAAGCAGGACTACACATACTCAAGGAGCAATAAACATCACCGTTTCTGATGATTAATAGTAGGTGATAAATAAATGCATATGGAAATAAGATAGATCATTATTTTTGGCAAATGTGAATAGTATGTTATCATTTTAATCTGGAAATGCTGCCAAAAGTAATGCCATACTTTTGCTCTGATCACATAGAATATTATCTATCTTCAACTATAAAATATCATTGATTCTTTTTTCTCCTTCACTTTGAGGATGCTTACTAAGAAGGAGTGAATTAGGCTAAGGGATCTCATGCTATTACAGTTTAAAATCATACACAGAGGTTGTTCAATTCAGCTTGAGTTATGCACATGGATACTTTGATATTTAAATATGACCTTCTGCCTCATTTCTCTATCCTCCTAAAAAATCTGAAATCTGTTTCATTCTTTGCAGAATCACTTTCAATAAAATAACAAACAACTTACAAGTAAGATATACAAGGGAGAAAGAGTGTATTTGCTTGAGTCTATGGAGACATAGCATCTAGCAATCCAGAGGCTCTCATGACTTAAGCAGAACCAGTTTGCTTGACCCCAGTGGTCAGTGGAGGCCTCTGGCTTTCAACCTAGAAAGCTGTATCTATATTATTGATTCTTAAATACTTATTTAAATGAAGTAGATTATTTAAAAGTCAGACACTAAGGAAAATTTCATTTATTATAACCATTTCTAATTATTTACAGACTTTAATGAGAAAAAATGGAAAGATATGGAGTTGGTTTTAAGATAGCAATTCTGATGCCAGAGTGTACACATTTCTGTAAATTCTTTGCCAAAAATTACCTCAAAATAATATAGAGAAGGAGAAACTAAAACAAAACACCTTTGTAAATAAAAGTAGAAGAACCTATTTCAGGTTACAATATCTGAAGGCAGAAAGCATAAAGAAAAGTAGTACCTAGGTTAGCAGAGTAGAGAGAGCTAAAGTATAAATGCTGGCAGAGATATTAGCAAGAAACAAGCTACTTCATCCAAGGAACCCTGTTAAGTTCAAAAAGTGGTAAAACCATGTATCTAGTGGGGCTGAAAAATTGGGGAAATGACTTAAGAGTTGAACTTTCAGATTCCCATTCACATCCCACAGAACCACACATTCCCTTACCTCTGAAGGATAATGGAGAAAGAACTATGAAAGGACTAGAAGGGGTCAGGTTCAGGAACTCCACGTAGAAAGGAAGACAGGATTCAGAATGAAGTGCTAGGCTGAAAATGGGCCAAGGTGAAGGTTATTATGTGAAAATTTACATACTACAAATTGTCAGCCTTAAGAGGCTTTTCCTGACGAGCGTTCAGGTTCAAGTTCACTTGAACAGAAAACTGGAGGACCGGCGTTACACTGCAGAAACTGTGGATACACAGCCCTGTTGCTGTTGTTTAGTCTCTAAGTCATGTCCAGCTCTTCTGTGACTCCATGAACTGTAGCCCACTAGGCTCCTCTGTCCATGGGATTTCCCAGTGGATGATGGCAGCCACTGGAGTGGGTTGCCATTTCTGTCTCCAGGGGATCTTCCCGACCCAGGGATGGAACTCCTACCTCCTGCATTGGCAGGCAGGTTCTTTACCATTGAGCCACTGTGGTGGCACAAGTTACCTTTCCCATGAAAGAGTTGTCTTTTACTCAAATACTCTAAGAAGATCAAAATGTCTCATTTACGTAAACTCTAATGAGGTATTTAATGCATCATTCCTAAATATAAATGGACAACCAACAATACCAGATATTTGAGAAGAGTCTCCAACAAAAAGTGAAGCTATAAAAAAGGAATTCGAATGAACAGAGAAAATGCTGGGGGTGGGGTGGGTGGAGGGGATCAAGAGAAAAATAATGAGAATAGTAGAGGGACATTCCAGGAAGCCAAATTTCTATCACATATTCCAAAAAGAAAGAATAGAAAAATTGTAGAAAGGAAATTACATAGAATAGAATTTACATTTGCACTTTAAAGTTCACCAAAACTTTCTTATTGTCTAGATTTCCAGGAATCAGTAAGTTAATACAAGGAACTAAAAGAGACCTCTGCCATTATAACTTGTTAAGGAATTTTTAAAAATCAAAGATAAAGATAGATTATAAATGCTTTTAGAGAAAAACCAGATCACAAATAATGGCTTACGAAATAAATGAACTTAAGACTTCTCAAAAGCAACATCCGAGTGTAGTATATAATAGAGCAAATACTTCAACATTAGAAATGAAATATTCTTTCTAGAATTCCATATGCAGCCAAACTATTAATCTAGCATGAAAGTAAATGATAGAGACTGAAATATTTAGGTTCCAAATATTTATCTCCCTTGTATTTTTCTCAGAAGGTTAACAGAGGATGTGTACCTTTCAAATAAGGAAGAACTCATGAGATTCTAGAAACTAAGGATTCAACACAGATCAGAGATGAAAGGACTTTCAGGATAATAGAGAAGAAAAGGCAAAAAGCTTGAAGCAAAGAAATGAAGGGCCTCAGAAGTGAGGTCTTCAGGAAAAGAAAAAAAGTAAAAAAAAAAACAAAAAGACTACCTTCTTTAAAATACAAAGAATATAGCGTAAAAAGGAAGGGGGTCATGTATTTTTTTTTGGGGGGGGGTCATTTATTTTGAGGGAAATCTTTGAATGTAAAAATGTTTTTAAAGGCAAGAAGGCAAAATCTTAGTAACTGCTGAATCTTAGTAATGGGTAGATGTGGCTACATCATATTATTTTTGCAATTTCGTGTCTTTGAAGACTTCTGTAATAAAATAAAAATTTAAGGAAATGGAATATAGCAAAATAAATCACATTTTATTTACTTAACAAAAACTCATTATGTATCTTCTGTCTACAAGGCACTGTGGAAAAAAGGCACTGTATGATCTTCGTCTCAAGTAAGAACTATGAAGACTTTTATAAATAGCTTTGTAAACAGACATCTTTTCCTCATGTTCATTTTAAGCAGACATAATTTTAATACTTAATTAACAAAAACTTACTATTAGAATTCTATAGGGCTATTACTTTGAGTGACTAAATGTGTCATATTTTTGAAATAGACATTCCATTCCATAGAATTACATAATTCATATAAATAACAAGTAAAATTTAATCACAGATCTATGGGTGCAAATATGATTGAATATCTGATATCTCAGTGTGTGCAACACTACTTCCATCCTGGGAAGCTATCTGTGAGTTAATAAAAGAAAAATCAACAGAATTTTCAACCTGGAGGGAGCACTAAAAATTATTGTGTTCAACCCTAACAGTTGAAAATTAAGACAATTAAGACAAAGATAAACTGATGCCCAAGGATAAAACAAAAACAAAAAACTTTGTTATTAGGCAGAAATGAATGTATTGAAATCTTTGAACTTTTGGATCATTTCAATTAGGAGATTGACACTAAGACACTAGATCAAAGTTTTTTTTCTTGTTATTTACTATTAATATAGCACCATGAAAATAATTTTAACTTTTAGGCACTGAAGCTTTGTCCTAATTCAGCAACATATGCTGGAGATCATATACTACATAGGGATATAACATCTCTGGTACCATCTAAATATAAAGAGTAAGGTACCATCTAAATATAAAAAGTAAGACAAAGGACTGCATTTTCTATTGCAATTTTCTTCAGAATAACTAAGTTTGTGGCTTTTTGTAAATCTCTGATGATATTTTATGGGTTAACATAGTTTTATACTATCATTAATTATGTAATATATACCATATGTTGAACTTCTTCAAAATTACTATAAAAGAATCTTTTCAGAAACACATTGATAAAATCAATACTGCAATGAATTCATAAAGATTTTATTCTGTCAAACATTTTTATCTAATTTGGAAAATCTTTTCTAACACAATTGAAAGTGCTTATTTTCCTCCTTATTGACATATTTTCCAAATATAGATGCTATGAATTTGAAAAGAAACAGAATGAATGTTTTTTGAAAGTAGTAAGGATTCTTATTGCCAAAAAATACAAGCATAACAGAAGACACAAATAAATTAATTATTCTGATCACTGTAGACTCCAGGGCATCCCCATAGGAAGGTCAGCTCAGCTACTTGTGTAGATACAGAACTCTTCAAAGCAAAAGACAACAGGAATGGGAGACGGTGTTCAAGACAATGGTTGTAAATATACACAGTGAAGAGAAATGGTGGTTTCCCTAATTAATGGAAGGAATTTTTAAGTACAGAGATTATGACTGGAAAAATAATTCATTTTCAGAATAATTGGTTAAATGCTCCATCATGTTCAAAAATACGGGTTAAATACAAGGCAACATTAATATGGGCCACTGTAATCCAAGAAACTTATAGAAACTCAAATCATTTTACATGATTTTTAAAGACTCTCTAAGAAGAGCAATTCAAACCCCAGTATATTATTCCAAATTACACAAGACTTTTTCTCCCTGACTTTTGGTGGTTTCAGTATGTTATATACATTAGGTGTGTGTCAGACCTAAGAAAAAATCAAACTACAAATTCCATTTTGACAAGTAAACTGGAAATAGTTTTAATCCTGAGTCTGTATTTAATAGTTATTCACAGAACTTAGGTTGATCCAACTGGAGAATAATCAGAAAATTATCCTCTCTTATTCTAACTGTGGTGGAATAATAGCAGCATTTTCAGGATTATATATATATCCCTGTTTCAAAGTATGACTTAGGAAACAGAATGCTATCAAAAACAGGATGGATACAGAAAATGAAGTCTTAAAATCAGAATTTAATTCAAATCTAAACATTCTGAAGATTATTTTCCTATATAAATACATACATATTCAAATCCACTGGAGGTGCTACATGCATCTGTGCCCTTCCCCAAGTCATTATTCCAGCTCGCAGTGTCTCCTTTCCCCATTTCTCTAATCTTCATCCAAAAATCATGAGCTTTCTTTACTGATGCCAATTTGTTGAATTTCTCTTAGTATTACTGTGACACTTAAAAACTCTCTGTAAAGTATATTCTTACCTGTCTCTTGAGCTGAAAGCTATGTTTTATATTGTAGAACTCAGTATCTGATTGAAAAGATGACTAAACCAATAAGTAATGTTCTATATGAACTTCTAGTATAAAATGTAAAATTACCTTCTCTTTGAGTCACACTACTGCACTGTGAGCTCCTCAATGGCAGTCCAGTCTTAACAGTCTTACTCACATTTTCTTAAAAAAGGGCCGGGTTATAACAAATACAACAGCAGAAGCAGCAGCAGTAGGTACACTTTCTAAAACACTTGTATATGCTCCAAATATATTAACACATTTAATCATTACTAAAACCCTAAGATATAGGTACTCTTATTACCCTATTTGATATCTGAGGAGACTAAGGCATAGATACGTCAAATGACTCAACAAGATCATGTAGTTGGTAAGTTGTAAAATCAGTGTAAACCTGGATAATCATAGAGATTAGCTACTTTACTACAACACCTAAATGTTAAATACAATCTGATGGACAAAGCTAAACGATGAATCCCAGTTAGATAACTTAAATGACTTTAATGTTTTAAAAGGTCAATTTTCATTAGCATTTAGATGTGAAATAAAAAAATTTTTGGATTCCTCCATTCCCAGTATATGAAGTTTGGAAAATTATTTTTAAAAAGTTATCAAAAGGGAAAAAACTCTCCCATAGAAACTTGATTTCTAAAAAGGTAATTCATAAAAGTTAAAAAAGCATATTTGCTGTATTAATTTATTATTATAATTGCTACCATATTTTAAAATGTGTTTTTTTCCCTGCAGATTATTCTTCAATTTTCCCATTTGAAAAAATAACAAACTGGGACTTCTTCAGTAGTTCAGTCATTAGGAATCTGTGCTTCCAACGTAAGGGGTGCAGGAACCGTACCTGGTTGGGGAACTAAGACTCCACAAGCTGCATGTTGCATCCCCACGCAGAAAGCTCAACAAACTTATAGAAAAAGTTGAAAGAATAGTGCAACGAACACTCCTAGAGCATCTGTATTTACCAACTGGAACATACTCCACAAACGACTTTTTCCCACCTTGAACTGCCGGAAAATAATTCCAAACATCACAATCCTTAAGTCCTTCAGTATTTCTCTCCATAAAGATAAAAAATATTTTACTATATAAATATAAAATATAAGTGATGTAATAATATTATCTAACATGCAGTTTTTATCTAATATTTTTTAATCATTTCAAAAATGTTCTTTGCAGCAAGTTCCTTTCCTCCATTGAAAAATTTTGGATTCAGGTTCAATCAAGTGCTGCATTTGCTTGTCAAGTCTCTTCAGTGTCCCTAAATCTGAAAGTCTTCTCCCACCCTCTCCCCTTTGTCTTTAATGGCAGTGACATTTCTGAAATGCCAGGTCATTGTCTTATAAAATGTTCCACAGTCAAGACTGGTCTGATACTTCAGTGTTTTCAGTTCAGTTCAGTTGCTCAGTCGTCTCTAACTTTTTGCAAACCCATGGACTGCGGCATGTCAGGCTTCCCAGTCCATCTCAAACTCCTGGAGCTTGCTCAAGCTCATGTCCATCGAGTCGGTTATGTCATCCAACCATCTCATCCTCTGTCCCCTTTTCCTCCCACCATCAATCTTTTCCAGCATCAGGGTCTTTTCCAGTGAGTTAGTTCTTCACATCAGGAGGCCAAAGTATTGAAGTTTCAGCTTCAGCATAAGTCCTACTAATGAATATTCAGGACTGATTTCCTATAGGATTGACTGGTTGGATCTCCTTGCAGTCCAGGGACTCTCAAGAGTCTTCTCCAACACCACAGTGCAAAAGCATCAATTCCTCAGTGCTCAGGCTTCTTTACAGTCCACTTCTCATGTCCATACATGACTACTGGAAAAACAATAGCTTTGACGGGACGGACCTTTGTCACCAAAGTAATGTCTCGGCTTTTTAATATGCTGTCTAGATTGGTCATAACTTTTCTTCCAAGGAGCAAGTGTCTTTTAATTTCATGGCTGCAGTAACCATCTGCAGTGATTTTGGAGCCCAAGTAAATAAAAAGTCTGTCATTGTTTTTATTGTTTCCCCATCTATTCGCCATGAAACAATGGGACTGGATACCATGATCTTAGTTTTATTAGTGCTGAGTTTTATGGCAGCTATTTCACTATCCTCTTTCACTTCATCATGAGGCTCTTCAGTTCTTCTTCACTTTCTGCCATAAGGGTGGTATCATTTCTGTATCTGACATTATTGATATTTCTCCTGGCAATCTTGATTCTAGCTTATGCTTCATCCAGCCCAGCATTTTGCATGATGTACTCTGCAAAAATTTAAATAAGCAGGGTGACAATATAGAGCCTTGACATACATCTTTCCCAATTTGGAACCAGTCTGTTGTTCCATGTCCGGTTTTAACTGTTGCTTCTTGACCTGCATACAGATTCTCAGGAGGCAGGTAAGGTGGTCTGATATTCCCATCTCTTGGAGAATTTTCCAGTTTGTTGTGATCTACACAGTTAAAGGCTTTGGAGTAATCAGTAAAGCAGAAGTAGGTATTTTTCTGGAATTCTTGCGCTTTTTCTATAATCCAGTGGATGTTGGCAATTTAATATCTGGTTCCTCTGCCTTTTCTAAATCCAACTTGAATACCTGGAAGTTTACAGTTCACATACTGTTGAAGCCTGGCTTGGAGAATCTTGAGTATTACTTTGCTAGCGTGTGAGATGAGTGTAATCGTGTGGTAGTTTGAACATTCTCTGGCATTGCCTTTCTTTAGTATATCCTCTGTGGCTCAGACAGTAAAGTGTCTGCCTACAGTGCAGGAGACCCAGGTTCAATCCCTGGGTCAGGAAAATCTCCTGGAGAAGGCAATGGCAACCCACTCTAGTATTCTTGCCTGGAAAATCTCATGGACAAAGGAGCCCGGTAGGCTACTGTCCATGGGGTCGCAAAGAGTTGGACACGACTTGAGTGGCTTCACTTTCTTTCTTTAGTATTGGAATGAAAGCTGATCTTTTCCAGTCCTCTGGCCACTGCTGAGTTATCTAGATTTGCTGGCATATTGAGTGCAGCACTTTAACAGCATCATCTTTGAAGATTTGAAATAGCTCAACTGGAATTCCATCACCTCCACTAGCTATGTTGCCAGTAATGCTTCAGTGTTTTAGGTGATGTAAATAGGTGATGCTTTGTAGTTCTCACTGTATGCCTTAGGAAACACACTAAGTTATTATTAAAGATGTTATACTGAATCACTTGGTATGGGTAAATCCTTAAGTTTAATATGAGATTCTCTTATTAAATGATTACAGTGTGTTAGTCACTCGGTCATGTCTGACTCTTTGTGACGTCATGGACTGCAGTCCATCAGGCTCCTCTGTCCATGGCCTCTATCATTAGAATTCTCCAGGCAACAATACTGGAGTGGACAGCCATTCCCATCTCTAGGGGATCTTTCTGATCAAGTATCCTGCATTGCATGCAGATTCTTTACCATCTGAGCTACCAGAGAAGCCCTGGCATATTATGTATTCAGGAAGCACTGATTAAATATAATGACTAAAAATTCTGCTTGGTTAAAAATATATGATTGTTAGATAAGCAAAGTAATATGTTGACTATGAAAGATAATTTTCTGCTAGAGTTTCAATGTACTCTAAACTCTTCTATTTCATCCAAATTTCTCTTTGGAACTTCCCTTACTTTCATTATTAAAGACCTGATAAACCTCTTCAGCATGGGACACTGCTCAATACAGTGAAATCTTTCCCAAAAGATCTGACAGGAAGCTAAATACAATACTGATGATGTAATTTATTTATCTTATATTAGATAAAATATCTCAAGACCAAATACTACCTTTAGCATGTACAAAAACTAGGTTCTACTCAATTTAATTACTATAACAGGACTTATGATAAAATAGAGCTAACCCTTTCAAGTATTTTTTAAAACATTAACCATTTTGAGGGCTTTTAACTTTCATTATGCTATGATAATCAGTGTTTGTATACTGTTACCCTGCTTATTCAACTTATATGCAAAGTACATCATGAGAAATGCTGGGTTGGATGAAAAACAAGCTGAAAGCAAGACTGCAGGGAGAAATATCAATAACCTCAGATATGCAGATGACACCACCCTTATGGCAGAAAAACAAGAACTTAAGAGCCTCTTGATGAAAGTAAAAGATAAGAGTGAAAAAAGTTGGCTTAAAACTCAACATACAGAAAACTAAGATCATAGCATCTGGTCCCATCACTTCATGGCAAATAGATGGAGAAACAATGCAAACAGTGACAGACTTTACTTTCTTTGGCTCCAAAATCACGGCAGATGGTGACTGTAACCATGAAATTAGAAAATACTTGCTCCTTGGAAGAAAAGCTATGAGCAACCTAGACAGCATATTAAAAAGCAGAGACATTACTTGCCGACAAAGACCCATCTAGTCAAAGCTTCGGTTTTTCCAATAGTCATGTATGGATGTGAGAGCTGGACTATAAAGAAAGATGAGCACTAAAGAATTGATGCTTTTGAACTGTGGTGTTGGAGAAGACTCCTGAGAGTCCCTTGGACTGCAAGGAAATCCAGCCAGTCCATCATAAAGGAAATCAGTCCTGAATATTCATTGGAAGGACTGATGCAGAAGCTGAAACTCCAATACTCTGGCCACTTGCTGCGAAGAACTGACTCATCTGAAAAGACCCTGATGCTGGGAAAGATTGAAGGTGGGAAGAGAAGGGGATGACGAAGGTTGAGATGGTTGGATGGCATCATCGACTGAATGAACATGAGTTTGAAAAAGCTCCAGGAGTTGGTGATGGACAAGGAAGTCTGGCGTGCTGCAGTCCACGGGTTCGCAGAGAGTCACACACGACTAAGAAACTGAACTGAACTGAATCAGGGTTTACAAAACTACTTTATGAATACAAGGCAATAATAGGCTTTTCTTAAACCATGAAAACTAATCATGAATAAAAATCCAATCTGGATTAGGAGTTCCATATAACAACAACAAAAATACCCAATGGCAACCATAACAAAAGAGGCTATTTGGTAAGCTTAAATATAATAAACAGTATATCCAAATTTGTCAAACATGAATTATATGAATTCTTAATGAAAAAAGAAAAATTTTCATGGTTTCTGAGAAACATAATAAGAAGTATCCATTATCAATACTGAAGTGTGCTGGGAGGATTATGTTTGTTATTTTTGTCACCAAAATCCTGAGAGGGAAATTTTAGTATTTTATATTACAGATGAAGAAACTCAGACTCATAGTGATTAAATAACTGCCTTCATACAAATGGCTACGTTAATACATGACTGAACTGCAACCTAAACTCAGATCATATTTCAAAGGCCATAATTCACATCATTCAATTTCTCAAGGAAACAGATTTTGATTAAAAGAATATGTACATACTTATGATAAAATCTTGAACATTTACTGAAAGTTTTTACCACATTTATTGAAACATTTACCACACTAATAAAAATGAAAGACTCTTATCTGTTGGTGTGTTTCCAGATCCTCTACTCTCTTCCATTATCATTACGGCAATATCAAAATTACGATAACTTTGTATTGAAAATTAACTTCTGCCATTTTGTTAATTTTTAAGAGAGTCTTGGATACTATAAATCCTTTGAATTTCCAAAAGTATTTAAGAATTAGTTTGTCAATTTAGACACAGATACACTCCATGTGTTAGGGTTTATACTAGAATTGCATTGAATCTACAAATGAGTTTGAGAACTGACAATACTGAATCTTTATAATACAGAGTTTTAATGCATAAACAATGTTAAAAATGTACCTTGGTTTATTTAACTTTTCTTTCAGTTCAGATCAGTTCATTCACTCAGTTGTGTCCGACTCTTTGCAACCACATGGACTACAGCATGCCAGGCCTCCCTGTCGATCACCAACTCCCGGAGTTTACTCAAACTCATGTCCATTGAGTCAGTGATGCCATCCAACCATCTCATCCTCTGCCTTCCCCTTCTCCTCCCACCTTCAATCTTTCCAAGCACCAGGGTCTTTTCAAATGAGTCAGTTCTTCGCAGCACATCACCAAAGTATTGGAGTTTCAGCTTCAGCATCAGTCCTTCCAATGAATATTCAGGACTGATTTCCTTTAGGATGGACTGGCTGGATCTCCTTGTAGTCTAAGGGACTCTCAAGAGTCTTCTCCAACACCACAGTTCAAATCCATCAATTCTTCAGTGCTCAGCTTTCTTTATAGTCCAAGTCCAACTCTCACATCCATATATGACTACTGAAAAAAACATAGCCTTGACTAGATGGACCTTTGATGGCAAAGTAATGTCTCTGCTTTTAAATATGCTGACTAGGTTGATCGTAACTTTTCTCCCAGGGAGTAAGAGTCTTTTAATTTGATGGCTGCAATCACCACCTGCAGTGATTTTGGAGCTCAAAAAATAAAGTCTGCCACTGTTTCCACTGTTTCTCCATCTATTTGCCATGAAGTGATGGGAGCAGATTCCATGATCTTAGTTTTCTGCACGTTGAGCTTTAAGCGAACTTTTTCACTCTCCTCTTTCACTTTCATCAAGACACTCTTTAGTTCTTCTTCCCTTTCTGCCATAACAGTTTTGTCACCTTCATATCTGAGGTGACTGATATTTCTCCCGACAACCAAGATTCCAGCTTGTGCTTCTTCCAGCCCAGCGTTTCTCATGATGTACTCTGCATATAAGATAAATAAGGAGGGTGACAATATACAGCCTTGACGTACTCCTTTTCCTATTTGGAACCAGTCTGTTGTGTTCCATGTCCAGTCCTAACTCTTCCTTCCTGACGTGCATACAGATTTCTCAATAGGCAGGTCAGGTGATCTGGTACTCCCATCTCTTTCAGAATTTTCCACAGTTTACTGTGACCCACATAGTCAAAGGCTTTGGCATAGTCAATAAAGCAGAAATAGATGTTTTTCTGGAACTCTCACGCTTTTTCGATGATCCAGAGGATGTTGGCAATTTGATCTTTGGTTCCTCTACCTTTTTTAAAACCAGCCTGAACATCTGGAAGTTCACGGTTCATTTACTGTTGAAGCCTGACTTAGAGAATTTTGAGCATTATTTTACTAGCGTGTGATATGAGTATTGCAATTGTGCGGTAGTTTGAACATTCTTTGGCATTGCCTTTCTTTGGGATTGGAATGAGAACTACCTTTTCCAGTCCTGTGGTCACTCCTGAGTTTTCCAGATTTGCTGGAATATTGTACAGCACTTTTACAGCATCATCTTTCAGGATTTGAAATAGCTCAACTGGAATTCCATCACCTCCACTAGCTTTGTTTGTAGTGATGCTTTCTAAGGCCAACTTGACTTTCACATTCCAGGATGTCTGGCTCTAGGAGAGTGATCACACTATCATGATTATCTGGGTTGTGAAGATCTTTTTTGTATAGTTCTTCTGTGTATTCTTGCCACCTCTTCTTAGTATCTTCTGCTTCTGTTAGGTCCCTACCATTTCTGTCCTTTATTGAGCCTGTTCCCTTGGTATCTCTAATTTTCTTCAAGTGATCTCTAGTCTTTTCCATTTTATTGTTTTCCTCTATTTCTTTGCATGGATCACTGAGGAACCTTTCTTATCTCTCCTTGCTATTCTTTGGAACTCTGCATTCAAATGGGTTTATCTTTCTTTTTTTCATTTGCTTTTTGCTTTTCTTCTTTTCACAGCTATTTGTAAGGCCTCCTCAGACAGCTGTTTTGCTTTTTTGCATTTTTTTCCCTTGGGGATGATCTTGCTCCCTGTCTCCTGTATAATATCATGAACCTCCGTCCATAGTTCATCAGGCACTCTGTCTATCAGATCTAGTCCCTTAAATCTATTTCTCACTTCCACTGTATAATCATTAGGGATTTGATTTAGGTCATACCTGAATGGTCTAGTGGTTTTTCCCATTTCTTCAATTTACATCTGAATTTGGCAATAAGGAGTTCATGATCTGACCCACAGTCAGCTCCCGGTCTTGTTTTTGCTGACTGTATAGAGCTTCTCTATCTTTGGCTGCAAAGAATATAATCAACCTGATTTCGGTGTTGACCATCTGGTGAGGTCCATGTGTAGAGTCTTCTCTTGTCTTTGGAAGAGGTCATAGCAACCACTATTTGTAAGGCCTCTTCAGACAGCCGTTTTGGCTTTTTGCATTTTTTTTTCTTGGGGATGGTCTTGCTCCCTGTCTCCTGTACAATGTCATGAACCTCGGTCCACAGTTCATCAGGCACTCTGTCTATCAGATCTAGTCCCTTAAATCTATGGATGCTATGACTAGTGTGTTCTCTTGGTAAAACTCTATTAGCCTTTGCCCTGCTTCATTATGTATTCCAGGGTCAAATTTGCCTGTTACTCCAAAGTTAACTTTTCTTTAACTTTCCTTAATATGTTTATCACTTTTTGTATAGACGTCTTGTACATGGTTCACACAGTAAAGTTCCAGATACCAGACATAATTAGTGTGTCAAAAAGTAACAAAACTTTCCAAGTTGTATGGAATGCATATCTTCAACTTTAACAAGTAATGTAACTGTTTTCAAAAATATATAAGAACCATTAGTACTAATCTTGGCAACATTTAGAATTAAAACTTAAGTCTTTTCCTTTGTATGTTTTGCACCCTGCTCAACAAATCATTTCTGACCCCCAAAGTCATGAAGATCGTTATCAATGTCACCTTCTAGAAGCTCTGTTGTTTTAACTTAAAGGTTTAGATCAAAAATCCACTTGAAATTGTTTTCTCTGTTTGGTGTAAAAACAGGAATTCAGTTTTACTATTTCTCTGTGAAAAAAATGATTATTCCAGCAAAGTTACTGAAAATCAACCATTTCCTCAAGTTGCAAAGCCAGATCTTTCATAAATCAAGTCACTATGTATGAGGAGGTCTGTCTCAGTCCTCTCTATCCTATTTCAATGTTCTACCACTTTGTCAACGTCCAATAGTCTGTATATATGGTAGGCTGTGTCCCACCACCCCTCACTGTCATTTCTTAGAAATATCCTGATTTTTTTTTTTTTTTTTTTGCTTTTTGCTATTCAATAGAAACTTACGGTAAAGTTCCCCAAAACATTTTAGTTTTGATGATAATGGCATTGACTCTCTGACTCACCAAAGGAAGAACTGACCACCTTAAAGACATTAAAGTTTTCAGTTTATGAATGGTATAAAACTGATTTGGGACTTCCCTGGTGGCTCAGTGGTAAAGAATCCACTGCCAATGCAAAAGACGTGGTTTTGATCCCTGGGTTGGGAAGACACCCTGGAGAAGGAAACGGAAATCTACTCCAGTACTCTTGCTTGGTAAATTCCAAGGATAAAGGAGTTTGGTGGGCTATAGTTCATGTGGTCACCAAGAGCCAGACATGACTTAGCAACTGAGCATGCATACATATGACATGTATTTGCTATTAGACTTAAAATTTTTAAAGCCAAAAATAAAGAAGATTTCTGTAATAGCTGAAATCGGTGATTAAAAAATAGTGGCAAACTTTCCCTAGATATCAAGGCTTAATAGAAAGGAAGTCTGATATAAAGCGTTTGAGAAGAGTGGTAAGAATACATAGAGTTACACACAATTTGTATCCTACTCAGTTCTGACCATAAAATGAACTGGTACACAGGTATCCTAAGGAAAATTCCTGCCAGTATAGAATACATACCTTGTCTCTTCCTTATTTGAACTTCCTATAAGATAGCTGGCTTAGAAAACTATCTCTTATTCAAACATGAGAATTCAAACAGCCTAGAAAGTTTCCAAGGACAAAACAACAACAACAACAAAAAAGACACATGAAAGATATTTAACAGAAATATTAATATATACCAGTGGAACATGTAAGAACTATAACCCAATACACGGACAAATCCCATACAGCAAAGATCTGTATTAAAAACAGAGGCAAAAGTATGGAGGAGATATGATTAAAGATGTTAACAGAAAATGAAATATAAACTGCCTGGGTTCAAAGGAGAAACCTAAAATAAATGTAAAACTATCACAGAAATGGACAGAAGAAATGCTAACATTGTACTAAAAGAAATACAGCAGGACTGGGTAAAGTGAGCAACATAAATTGGGAACTAATGAAAACAGGAAAATAAATGATTAAGAAAATGATAGAAACATACAGCATTTCTAGGGCAATGAAAATATTGTGTATAAGACTATACTGATGGATATATGTCATACATTTGTTCAAAACCACAGAAGATACATCAAGACTGTATTCTAATGTTAACTAGGGACTTTGGATGGTAATGACATGTCCAGAGAGGTTCATCAACTGTAACAGACGAATCTATCCAGAGGTGGACATTGATGATGGGGGAGGCTATGAAAGTGTGAAGGCAAAGGGCAGACGGGAAATTTCTGTACTGTCCTCTAAATTTTGCTGGAAATCCAGAACTACTTAAAAAAAAATTAAAATAAAGTCCAAAATATACAAAAAATTATAAAACAACAAAAAGGTAAATCTAAGATAACATATTAAGGTTCTAAGTTAGAAAAATAAAACAGTAACAGAAAAATCATGAAAAATGAATCTGGAACTGCAATGAGAAGCCTGCACACTGTAACAAAGACCCAGCAGGGCCAAAAATAAATTAATTAATTAAGTGTATTTAAAGATAATAGCATTTACCTTACACTAAAACTTCTACTCATATTCTCTCAACAAGCCACAATAACAAGCAATGCAAATGAAACACACCACCATGTCTCCAGCATTACCTGGACACAGAATAACTAGTAACAATAGAACTTTACTGGTATACCCGTAAAGCAGTTGAAAAATTGCTAAATTGTATCTTTGATAAACACACCAATGAGAGTATAATATAGTAGTGTATATATACACTTTATGTTTCTAGCTTTATACTATCTAAACAAACTACTGTTTGCTGAGTTAAGTTAGCTTCTTTCTTCCCTAGTAAAGAAATCTAAGAATTTTCTTTATTAAAAAGTTATTTAAAAAATTCTTTGATGAACCAACAAATACCTCAAGGTACCCAGAAACCTGGAATATGGGACAGAATCAGTTTCATCTCATTAATTCAAACTAACTCAATTAAACTATGAGCTATACTGTGTAGGGTTGCCCAAGACGGACAGGTCATGGTGGAGAGCTCTGACAAAACGTGGTCCACTGCAGAAGGGAATGGCAAACCACTTCAGCATTCTTGCCTTGAGAACCCCATGAACAGTATGAAAAGGCAAAAAGGTGTGACACTGAAAGATGAACTCCCCAGGTTGGTAGGTGCCCAATATATTACTGGAGAAGAGTAGAGAATAGCTCCAGAAAGAATGAAGGGGATGAGCCAAAGAGGAAACAGTACCCAGGTGTGGATGTGTCTGGTGGTGAAACTAAAGTCCGATGGTGCAAAGAACAATACTGCATAGGAACCCAGAATGTTAGGTCCATGAATTAAGGTAAATTGGAAGTGGTCAAATAAGAGATGGCAAGAGTGAACATTGACATTTTAGGAATCAGTGAACTAAAAGGATAGGAATGAGCAACTCTAATTCAGATGACCATTTTATCTACTACAGTGGGCAAGAATCCCTTAGAAGAAATGTAGTAGCCCTCACAGTCAACAAAAGAATCTGAAACACAGTACTTGGGTACAAGCTCAAAAATGACAGAATGTTCTCAGTTCATTTCCAAGGCAAATCATGCAAATTCACAGTAAGCCAAGTCTATGCCCCAACCACTAATGCCGAAGAAGCTGAACGCTTCTGTGAAGACCTACATGACCTTCTAGAACAAACACCAAAAAAAGATGTCTTTTTCATCATAGAGGACTGGAATGCAAAAGCAGGAAGGTAAGAGATACCTGGAATAAAAGCCAAGTTTGGCTTTGGAGTACAAAATGAAGCAGGGCAAAGGCTAACAGAGTTTTGCCAAGAGAATGCACTGGTCACAGCTAACACCCTCTTTCGACAACTCTACACATGGACAACACCAGACAGTCAATACTAAAATCAATTGGTTATATTCTTTGCAGTCAAAGATGGAGAAGCTCTATACAGTCAGCAAAAGCAAGACCGGGAGCTAACTGTGGCTCAGATCACGAACTCCTTATTGCAAAATTCAGAGTGAAACTGAAGAAAATAGGGAAAACCATTAGGCCATTCACCTATGACCTAACTCAAATCCCTTATGATTATAATCAAAATTCTCCAATCAAGGCTTTAACAGTAATGCTCAAAATTCTCCAAGTGAGGCTTCAACAGTATGTGAACCAAGAACTTCTAAATGTTCAAACTGGATTTAGAAAAGGCAGAGGAAACAGATCAAAAGGCAACTTCTGTTGGTTCAAGAAAAAGCAAGAGTTCCAGAAAAACATCTACTTCTGCTTTATTGACCACACCAAAGGCTTTGACTGTGTGGATCACAACAAACAGAGGAAAATTCTTTAAGAGATGGGAATACCAGACCATCTGATCTGTCTCCTGAGAAATCTGTATGCAGGTTAAGAAGCAACAGTTAAAACTGGACTCGGAACAACAGACTGGTTCCAAATTGGGAAAGGAGGACATCAAGGTGGTGTACTGTCACCCTGCTTATTTAACTTATATGCAGAGTATATTATGCAAAATGCCATGCTGGATGAAGCACAAGCTGAAACCAAGATTGCCAGACCTTCTCTCTTGACAAGATGGCCACACCAGCAGTACCGGCGAGCACGCCTCCCACCACCCCAACCGAAGCCCCAGCTGCAGCCTCATCTCTGGCCTCAGCCCCAGCCCTGGCCCCAGCTCCATCGCCAGTTCCCGTGTCATCTTCAGACCTGGCAGCGGCAGCGGCTACGAGCACGGCTCCGGGCCAGACCCCGGCCTCAGCGCCAGCCCCAGCGCAGACCCCCGCACAGTCTCTGTCTGGCCCTCCTCTCCCAGGTCCCTTCCCCAGCGGCCGCGTGGTCCAGCTGCACCTGGTCATTTTGGCCTCCATCGTGGACAGCTACGAGCGACGCAACGAGGGAGCTGCCCGAGTTATCGGGACCCTGCTGGGAACTGTTGACAAGCACTCAGTGGAAGCCACCAACTGCTCTTCAGTGCCACACAACGAGTCAGAAGATGAGGTGGCTGTTGACATGGAATTTGCTAAGAACATGTATGAGTTGCACAAGAAAGTCTCTCCAAACGAGCTCATCCTGGGCTGGTACGCTATAGGCCATGACATTACGGAGCACTCAGTACTACAGCCGAGGGCCCCCAACCCCATTCACCTCCCAGCGGACACCAGCCTCCAGAACGGCCGCATGAGCATCAAGGCCTATGTCAGCACTTTAATGGGTGTTCCTGGGAGGACCATGGGGGTGATCTTCACCCCTCTGACAGTGAAATACACATATTACGACACTGAACGCACTGGAGTTGACCTGATCATGCAGACCTGTTTTAGCCCCAACCAGGTGATCGGCCTCTCCAGTGACTTGTAGCAAGTGGGCGGGGCTTCCACTCTCATCCAGGATGCCCTCCACACAGTGTTGCCGTATGCGGAGGATGTGCTGTCTGGAAAGGTGTCAGCCGACAATACCCTGGGCCGCTTCTTGATGAGTCTGGTTAACCAAGTACCCAAAATAGTTCCTGAGGACTTCGAGACCATGCTCAACAGCAACATCAACGACCTGTTGATGGTGACCTAAATGGCCAACCTCACACAGTCACAAATTGCCCTTAATGAGAAGCTTGTGAACCTGTGAAGGGGCGGCAGGCAGCTCTCCTGCCATGCTGGGCCCCAGCCAACCCCGGGACCCAGAATGGAGTGAAGGAGAAATGGTGTGTTTGTGGTCTGAGTTACACTGAGTCAAACAACTGCTTGTGACTCTAAATAAACACAGACTACCTTTTGTAAGTGAAAAAAAAAAAGATTGCCAGGAGAAATATCTACAATCTCAGATATTCAGATGACACCGACACCACCTTTATGGCAGAAAGTGAAGAGGAACTGAAGGGTCTCTTGATGAAAGTGAAAGAGGAGAGTGAAAAGGCTGGTTTAAAATCAACATTTAAAAAAGCGAAGATCATGGCATCTGGTCCCATCACCTCATGGCAAACAGATGGGGAAACAATGGAAACAGTGACAGATTTTATTTTCTTCGGCTCCAAAATCACTGCAGATGGGGACTGCAGCCACCTTGCTCCTTGGAAGAAAAACTATGACAAATCTAGACAGCATATTAAAAAGCAGAGACATTACCTTACTGACAAAGGTTCGTTGAATCAAAGCTATGGTTTTTCCAGTAGTCATATATGGATGTGAGAATTGGACTATAAAGAAATCTGAGCATCAAAGAATTGATGCTTTTGAACTGTGGTGTTGGAGAAGACTCTTGAGAGTCCCTTGGACTGTAAGGAGCTCCAACCAGTGAATCCTAAAGGAAATCAGTCCTGAATATTCATTGGAAGGACTGATGTTGAAGCTCCAATACTTTGGCCACCTGATGCAAAGAACTGAGTCATAGACCCTGATGCTGGGAAGATTAAAGGCAGGAGGAGAAGAGGACGACAGAGGATGAGGTGGTTGGATGACATCACCGACTAGATGGCCATGAGTTTGAGCAAACTCCAGGTGTTGGTGATAGATAGGGAAGCATGGCGTGCTGCAATCCACAGGGTTGCAGAGTCAGACATGACTGAGTGACTGAAATCAACTATGATTATACAGTGGAAGTGACAGAAAGATTCAAGGGATTAGATCTGATAGACAGAGAGCCTGAAGAACTATGAACAGAGGTTCATAACATTGTACAGGAGGCAGTGATCAAAACCATTCCCAAGAAAAATAAATGCAAAAAAGGAAATGGTGTCTGAGGTGGCCTTACAAACAGCTGAGAAAAGAAGAGAAATGAAAGGCAAAGGAGAAAAGAAAAGATATACCCATCTGAATGCAGAGTTCCAAAGAATAGCAAGGAGAGATAAGGAAGCCTTCCTACATGAAAAATGCAAAAAATAGAGGAAAGCAATAAAATAGGAAAGACTAGAGATCTCTTCAAGAAAATGAGAGATACCAAGGGAACATTTCATGCAAAGATGGGCACAATAAAGGACAGAAACTATATGGATCTAACAGAAGCAGACGATATTAAGAAGAGGTGGCAAGAACACACAGAATAGGTATATAAAAAAGATCTTAATGACCCAGATAACTACGATGATGTGATCACTCACCTAGAACCAGACATCCTGGAGTGTGAAGTCAAGTGGGCCTCAGGAAGCATCACTACAAAGCTAGTGGAGGTGACAGAATTTCAGCTATTTCAGAATTTGAACGATTTCAAATCCTGAAAGATGATGCTGTGTGAAAGAGGATGCTGTGAAAGTGCTGCTCTCAGTATGCCAGCAAATTTAGAAATCTCAGCAGTGGCCACAGGACTGGAAAAGGTCAGTTTTCATTCCATTCCCAAAAAAGGCAATGCAGAAGAATGTTCAAACTACCACAAAATATTACTCAAGCCACATGCTAGCAAGGTAATGCTCAAAATCCTTCGAACTAGGCATTAACAGTATGTGAACTGAGAAATTCCAGATGGACAAACTAGATTTAGAAAAGGCAGATGAACCAGAGATCAGATTGCCAACATATGCTGGATCATAAAAAGCAAGAAAATGCCAGAAAAACATCTACTTTTACTTCATTGACTATGCTAATGCCTTTGATTGTGGGGATCACAACAAATTGTGGAAAATTCTCAAGAGACGGGAATACCAGACCACCTTACCTGCCTCCTGAGAAACCCATATGAAGGTCAAGAAGCAATAGCTAGAACCAGACATGGAACAACGAACTGGTTCAAAATTGGGAAAGGACTACGCCAAGGCTGTATACTGTCACCCTGCTTATTTAATTTATATGCAGAGTACGTCACACAAAATGTGAGGCTGGGTGAAACACAAGCTGGAATCAACACTGCCAGGAGAAAGAGCAACAGCCTCAGATATGCAGATAACACCACTCTAATGGCAGAAAGCAAAGAGGAATTAAAGAGCTTCTTTATGAAGGTAAAAGAGGAGAGTGAAAAAGCTGGCTTAAAACTCAACATTTAAAGAACTAAGATCATGCCATGCGGTCTATCACATCATGGCAAACAGATGGGGAAACAAGGCAAACCGTGACAGCCTTTATTCTCTTGGGCTCCAAAATCACTGCAGATGGTGACTGCAGCCATGAAATCAAAAGATGCTTGCTCCTTGGAGGAAAAGTTATGACGAATCTGGACAGCATATTAGAAAGAAGAGACACTAGTTTGCCGAGAAAGGTCCATATAGTCAAAGCTATGGTTTTTCTAGTAGTCATGTATGGATGTGAGATTTGGACCATAAAGAAGGTTGAGAAGGAAAGAATCGATGCTTTCAAATTGTAGTGCTGGAGATGACTCTTGAGAGTCCCCTGGACAGCAAGGAGATCAAACCAGTCAATTATAAAGGAAATCAACCCTGACTCATGCTGAAGCTCTAATACTTTGGCCACATATGAGAAGAGCTGGCTCATTAGAAAAGACCCTGATGTTGGGAAAGACTAAAGGCAGGAGGAGGAGGAGGGGATGACAGAGGACGAGATGGTTGGATGGCATCACCAACTAAATGGACATGAGTTTGAGCAAACTGGGAAATGATGAAGGATAGGGAAGCCTGGCATGCTATAGTCCCTGGGGTCGCTAAGAGTCGAACATAACTGAGCAACTGAACAACAACAAGTAATGAACACTGACAGAAACTCTTGGAATTCAGTAGCGAACAAGTCAGACCAGATCTCTTTATTGTTATTTTCATTCTATGGGATGGAGATAGACAACAAATAAATAAGAAATACATACACCGCACCATAGAGTAATGAAACTGCATAATATAAAGGAGAGTTAACCAATGAAGAAGGAAGAAATCTATGTGAGTGTGCAGACACTTCAAAAGATATAAGATAATGAAGCAACGACCATACTCTCCTCAAGGAAAGAAAGTCTAGCTAAGAATTTTATTTGTGATTAAATTACCATGTAAGTATAAATGAAATGAAAAATTTTTTGAACATAAAAGAACTAGAGGAATATAGTATCTATGTGATTTTCTGAAGAAATCGCTGAGAATAAACTTTTGCAAACCAGAGATGACTACTATTAATAAAAGTCTGGCAATGAATTTTGATTCTTTTAATAGTTATTAAGAAAAAAACAAAAATTTTGAGTATATGAGTGGTTTTGGTTACAGAACAGAATGTAAATCTTATAAAACCTCTTTATGGATGCTCTCTTTCTCAGTAATTGAGAGTGAATGGTGAGAGACAGTGTATTAACTAAGATATCCTCTTCTTTCATAGTCAGGAGTCAAGGAACTTCTGAAAAGCTGATAAACCATGCAACTGTAGTCTACATTTGCTTAAAAATACAAAGGAAAAAAAAACACTGTAAGAAAGGAGAATGAGGCATTTCTAAGAATCAACAGTTAACATCTTAAAATAATTAGTTTATGTGATGTTACAGATTACAAGGGAATCATTAGAATAAAAATATAAGCCTAAAAATTTATGGAAAACAAACACACACAAAATAAACCAGGGTGCAGGCACGGGGTTTAGGGGGAAGAAGAGACCACGGGAAAGATGTAAAACAAAAACAAAACAAATAACCTCAGGAACAGAAAGAATATAAAATGACAGAACTCATTTATAAAATAACTATTTTACATAGTAAATATGACTGATTCACACTACAAGAGTAAATCTTAAATACATTTTGCCAATGTTGTTTAGTCGCCAAGGTTGTGTCTGACTCATTGAGACACCTGCTAGGCTCCTCTGTCCATGTGATTTCCCGGGCAAGAATATTGGAGTGGGTTGCACTTCCTCCACCAGGGGATCATCCCAACCCAAGGATCGAACCTGCATCTCCAGCTTGGCAGAAGAGTTTTTTACCACTGTGCCCCCTGGGAAGCCCAGAACGTACTATAAAAACGTGATAAATATGTACAGTGGGATACTGCATGTTAAGCTGCTTCAGTTGTGTCCAACTCTGTGTGACCCTACGGACTGTACTCTGCCCGGCTTCTCCATCCATGGGATTCTCCAGGCAAGAACGCTGGAGTGGGTTGCCATGCTCTCCTCCAGGGGATCTTCCCAACACAGGGATTGAATCAGTATCTCTTCCGTCCCCTGCATTGGCAGGTGGGTTTTTTACCACTAGCACCACCAGTGGAATACTATTCAGCCTTAAAAAGAACGGAGTCTTATCATATGGTGCAGTGTGGGAAACTTTGAGGATATTATTCTAAGAGAAATAAGCTAATAACAACAACAAAAGAAAAATACGGCATGATTCCACTCATACCTGGTATCTAAAATAGTCAAACTCTTAGAAATAGGAAGTAGCACAATAGTTGCCAAGAGCTGGGAGAAGAGAAGCTGTTGCTTAATGGATAGAGTTTCAGTCTTGCAAGATGAAAAAGTTCTAGAAATCTGTTTCACAACAATGTGCTTATAGTTAATACTACAGCACCATACATATAAAAATGGTTAAGAAGATAAATTTTGTTAGATATTTTTGAACAAACACATACAAGACAAAAAAGCTAGATGATAAACACACACACCTTATTTGGATTATGATTTGAATAAAATGATTATACAATGAAAATTATTTTTACTGAGATGAAATGAAAATTTTAACATGGACTAGATATTAGAATACACTAGGGATTACTGTTAATGTTAAGATATGAATGTAGGTAATGGGAATAGAGGAGTTCACTGTGCCATTTCATATTTGTGTATGATTTTAATTTTGTCATAATAAAATGTTTAAAATAGTTTTTAGAGCTGAAAGAAACTTTATAGATAATCCTATTCACCTTCCAATTTTATTAGTAGTACAGGTCTAGACAGTTTATTAAACTTGCACATTATATAATCTAGTGACAAAACTATGATTAGTATTTGAAACACAATTTGCCATCTAATGCTCTCTCTAGTACACAATACTGACTCCTTCATAAAAGCTCTATCAATGAACACAGAATATATATTATACGTTTCAATGACAGCCTCTACAGCTAGCTAAAATACTGCAAACTGTCCCATTAACAATTATCACTAAAAACTCACATGACAGTATGTCATATTTGAAAGTATTGCTAAACACTCCTTTTGAAGATTTGGAGAACAGAAGTTTGTTAAAACTCTGAAATTAAAGGAACTTTGGTTCATTTTTCTTTAAGTTCCTCACCTCAACAACATCAAAAACAGTTGAACATAATAATGGGTGGCTTCAAAAATAAGAATGGCAGTAAGTCAGTTCAGGTACAGCCTTTGACTTGAGAAGGTGAGAGGAGGCTCTTTTTAATGAGGTATAACTATACAGCTACCCACTTTCCTAACGGTCTTTCAATCCCACTAGCTATACCAACACCCACTCCCTCTCCCCAATCAGAATAACTGACCACTTGGGACCCCTGAATAGAAACAGTACTGAATGGAAAAGGGCACTTGGAAAGAGAAGTGTAGTTCTACTTTAACAGAGTAATAAAATACAAAAAGTTAAGAGGAGGAAATTGCCTATAGAGTATAGTGTGAACTAATGAGGAAAATGTGGTATAATACAGGACCTGGGTTTAAGAACCAGCTGTCATTGTCAAGAGATCTAATCTCTGTCTAGTTCCATAAAGAACAATAGCGATCAATTGAGACTGCAGATTCATATGAAAGTAACTTTTTATATAAATTGTGATTCCAGGTTATTAATAAGATCAGCTGATGTTTAATAAATAGTTTTAAACAAAAATAATAAAATTAATACTGTCCTTATTAAGGTATTTGTCATGAAAACTGCTTAAAATAGAGAAAAACATAAAATAGATTTCTTTTCCCTTATCTATCTTCTGAGTTTTGCTTTATGTATCATTGTTTCTTTCTTGGGTATCTAATGGTTTATGATGTCTATCTTCTCTGTGAATTGTACCTTATTAAAAATATTAATCTCTGTGTCATTAAAATGAATTTTTTAAAATTAAAAAAAAAACCCATAAAATAGAAAGTGAAAAATTGTCCATAATCCCACTTCTTAGAGGTAACAATAAATGGCTTTACTAGTAATTCTCAACTACTGCAAAAAAAGATTTAGTATATTATTACTCTATAACTTTTATTGTAATGTAGTACTCAATGTAATATGCCAAAATTTTTTATTTTATTCTTTTCGATTCTGAGCCATCAATGACTGACAATCTGGACTGTGAAATCAAAGACAGAAGGAAAGCCCTGGAGATACAGATAATTCATAATTTTAAGTTAATATTTGTTGTGGCTTTATGTACTATCAACTCAAAAAAGAAGTGTCCGGAATGGAAGTTTATAGTTTTTCACCGTACCAAGTCTATAGTATGCTAATAGCTCACACTTTCTTTGATTCATTAAAATAGTGATAGAGGGACAGAAGGTTATTCAAAAGGTAAAGAAAGAAGAAAGAAAAGAAAGTGTTAGTCATTTAGTCTTGTCCGACTCTTTTTGACCTCATGGACTGTAGGTCTCCAGCCCTCCTCCTCTGGAATTTTCCAGGCAGGAATACTGGAGTGGGTAGTCATTCCCTTCTCCAGGGGATCTTCCTGACCCAGGGGTGGAACCCAGGTCTCTAGTATTGCAGGCAGATTCTTTACTGTCTGAGCCACCAGGGAAGCCCGATTCAAAAGGAAAAGGGACCAGTAAAGACATCTATGAATTTTAATTTAATGCTAAAAGATTAATGTCCTTTCTTCAGTGAAGTTTACCTTCACTGAAATAGTATTTATAATAGATAAAATATGTTTTTAAAAGAGATGGGTAATACTATGCTGGATCAATAACTTAAACTAACAAAAAGGAAAACTTTGACTTCTATCTTTTCCTTCTACATTTTCCAAAAATATCTAAAATTAAAAAAATACAAAGTCATATACATTCACTTATCTTACCTTGGTAAGATCTCCAATTTTAAAAATTAATTTCTTTTCTTTTATCTACATTTATTAAATTGGGTTGAAGATTTTATTTGTTGCATGTAAATACTACTAAATCACTAATGTCTCATGTAACAGATATTAAATGAAGACATGACATTTCAGCTAATGAAGCAAAGCCATTTATCTTGAAATTTTCTTGCTACAAAAAGAGGAACCTTTAAACATGGCCTTAAGTTTGCAAAAATCAGCAACTTTAATCTATCCACTTTCTTTTGACCTTTACACTCAACCTCAAAAAAATGTTCAGCAACATAAATTCGATCTCAAAAGGCTGCTGCAGATCTCATTTTCTGCTGTTTTTCCATTAGGTATTTATGGGACCTGCTAGTGTTACAAGGGACTAGTAAAACGCCAAAGTAATCCTGCAGTTCCTGTGTATGAATTCAGCTTTTCCCTTTGAGATGATAACTTTTTTGCCTCTTGCCAAGACCTTTTCAGAATCGAATATAAAACTAAGTCTATAGGTATAATGTGCTTTTTTAAGAGGTAGGATGGATGAGTTGGGACACGGCATGGGGAAAGAACATTAACTAGGTTTAGCAGTTCAACTATTGAAACAAAATCATTTTTAAGCCATTTAGGTAGCTTGTTACACATCTGTACTAATTGAAATTACAACATGATCACACAAGATAGAAACTGAATCCAATGAATTCTGAAGCTTGATCTCAGCTGTGTGCATGCCTTCTCTTAACTGCACAGGAAGCCAGCTGCTTCCATTTATGAACTGTATTGAACACATGTGCTCTAGTATACCCATGACATAACGTGTAACACTATACTTTCAAACAAGTTTGCCAAGAAGGGGGAGGGTGTACAAATATGTTAGTAAGACAAAAGACATTATATATATTTATTTTTTAAATGTTAGTAAGAAAAGAAAAGAACTTCAAGTTGTATTTCCATTAGTGTGCCTCATATTACATTATAAAATAGAAATACAATCAATAAACTAAAAAAGACCAATTTCTTCATCATAAATATACAAGTTTATCAAGGTCTAAGTCTAAACTAAGTTTGAGACAAAATGAAATATTAAATGATCTATCACTCTTTCACTGTGGACAAGGGACTATATTAACCATAGGCCACTGGGCTATGAGACTAAAACTTCCCATAGTTTGTGTAAAACAGAACCAAATTCTTCCCAATTCCCTCATCTCAGTTCATGGAATTTCCATCTTTTATCATGTAAATAATATATATACTACTTCCTTCTTTCTCTCATATCTTACTTCCAATCCAATAGCATATTCTATTACATCTACCTGCAAACTATATTCAGAATCTGATTGCTTCTCACCACTTCCATTGCCAGCATCCAAGTTCATGCCACCATATCTCTTCCCTGTATAACTACAAAGCCCTCCAAATTGATCTCC
Source organism: Cervus elaphus (assembly GCF_910594005.1). Classification (NCBI taxonomy): domain Eukaryota; kingdom Metazoa; phylum Chordata; class Mammalia; order Artiodactyla; family Cervidae; genus Cervus; species Cervus elaphus. The sequence continues at coordinate 29,988,860 of NC_057829.1, read as the reverse complement.
CAATGTCTATCTCTGTCCCACTCACAAAGCAGCCAGAATAACGCTATACTAAAATAAAAGTCAGGTTATGTTGCTCTTCCACACAAAAGCCTCTACAGACATTTTATTCGTTGAAAGTAAAACAAAAAAAAGTCTTAACTATGGTGTGTAAAGTCATTCTCAATATACCCGTCAAATCTTTCCTTCTGTAACTATATCTTCTACTACTTTTCCCATTTCTTACTCCACTCCAGCTATATTAGTCTCCTTGTTTCTGAAATATGCTATGCTCTTCACTCCTCACAAGTATACTGTAGATATACTTGGTATCTATTTCCTGTGTCTAGATTGTTTTTATCCCTAAGATGTATGTGACTGGCTCATTTAACTTCTTCAAACTTTATTTAAATTCTACCTTCTTGGGTGAGGCTTTCTCTAATGGGGCCATTTGAAAGTACAACCACTCTCTGCAGACCCCACAACACTCTTTTTCCATTTTATTTTCCTCTATACTTCTCATTACCATCTAATACACTATATATTTTGTTTGAAGTCTTCATACACTAAAATGTAAGCTCCTTGGGAACAGCAATCTTTATTTGTTTTGGTCACCACTATATTTTCAGCACCGAGAAAAACTGGTAGACACAGAGTAACTCAGTATTAGGAATGAAGTTATACAAAACAATATTTAAATTTAACTACATTTGTCATGGTAAGGTATCCTTTGAAATTATTTCAGGTACCTCGAAGACAAATGATTCAAAGTTCATGAAATATTCTCTCAAGGTATGACAGAAACAAATTTAAAACAAAACTATAATATAATATCATTCCATAAATTGTTTACAGATTCTTACTTACATAGAGCTAAGAAAACATTTATGTACTGCTGTTAAAAAAAATTGAAACTTTTTAAAATTAGAACATAAAGGACTCAGGAAAAGTTGTCACATATAAAATATATCCTAGATATACTCCTGAAAATTTTCTTGCTAGTCATTTTTAGTACAAACTCTTTATTACTTTGGAAGCACACAAGTAACACTTGTATACAAGAATCTTTGGGTGTCTATAAGAATACATCAATTCAGAGTAATTATAACAGTAACAGTACTTTCTAATTATGTAAAGACCATGAAGCTTTGCTCATGATTTTTCTCTTATATTTAGGATCTATATTTTGGCAAGTCAGAATCTAAGAACATTCTCTTGAGTTTTATAAGTATTTCACTTACACTTTACCTAATTCTTTGAGGATTAAGGTGGTTGAGAAGGATGTAAAAAAGATAAGACCATGATTAAAAGGTACTGGTAAAGAAAAAACAGAATAAACACAATGTCATAAGCTGTAAAACAGAGACTTACTTTTAGTTTTCTAATAACTATAGGAAAAGGAAATATACACTGAAAAACTGAAAATGTACAAAAGACTAGGAAATTTGTAAACAGTATAGAGGTTCTTTGTTTCAAAAATAAGATAAAATCATCACATTAGGTAGAAATTTCTCAAGGATTTCTTAGAAATATACTTTTCCATGTTTATGATATTTCCAGGAGAAATATCAATAACCTCAGGTATGAAGATGACACCACCCTTATGGCAGAAAGTGAAGAAGAACTTAAGAGCCTCTTGATGAAAGTGAAAGAAGAGAGTGAAAAAGTTGGCTTAAAACTCAACATTCAGAAAACTAAGATCATGGCATCATGGCAAATAGATGAGGAACAATGGAAACCATGATAGACTTTATTTTCTTGGGCTCCAAAATCACTGCAGATGGTGACTGCAGCCATGAAATTAAAAGACACTTGCTCTTTGGGAGAAAAGCTGTAACAAACCTAAATAGCATATTAAGACAGCATATTAGGACCTTTGTTGGCCATCTAGTAAAAGTTATGGTTTTTCCAGTAGTCATGTATGGATATGAGTTCTACTATAAAGAAAGCTGAGCACCGAAGAGTTGATGCTTTTGAACTGTGGTACTGGAGAAGGCTCTTGAGAGTCCCTTGGACTGCAAGGAGATCCAGCCAGTCCATCCTAAAGGAAATCAGTCCTGAATATTCATTGGAAGGACCGATGCTGAAGCTGAAACTCCAATACTTTGGCCACCTGATGTGAAGAACTGACTCACTGGAAAAGACCCTGATGCTGGGAAAGATTGAAGGAAGGAGAAGGGGACGATAGAGGATGAGATGGTTGGATGACATCACCAACTTGATGAACGTGAGTTTGAGCAAGCTCCAGGAGGTGGTGATGGACAGAGAAGGCTGGCCTGCTGCAGGCCATGGGGTCACAAAGAGTGAGACATGACTGAGTGACTGAACTACACTGAACGGATATTTACTTATGAAATCTGAGTCATCACTTTCTTGGAATCCAGAAGACACTATGAGACCATCACAAATTCTTAAATCTGTGAATTAAGAGGTAGTTAATTAAAAATCCTAATTTTTGTGTTTCAGTCATCCTTCCTTTAATGTGTACCTCTAAACTTAATCAGTTTTTATCTTTACAATAATCTACTCTTCTCACTTAAATTTTCAGAAAGAATCCAAATTCTCATTATTTCAGAAGGGCAACTGCTATTTGATAAGCTCTAGAGAAGAAAATTGGAGAAGGAAATGGCAACCCACTCCAGTATTCTTGCCTGGAGAATCCCAGGGATGGGGGAGCCTGGTGGGCTGCCATCTGTGGGGTCGCACAGACTGAAGCGACTTAGCAGCAGCAGAGAAGAAAATATGTCACACTGGAAGCTAGATAGTTTACTAGATTCATTCACTACCTAAAATCATGGCAAATGTGAGTCAAATTATGAAAGCCAAATTTGTGTTGAAAGGGCAAGAACTATCTTGTTCTTTCATTTTGAAGTAGATGACTCACTCAAATATGACTAAACTGTAAGGTTCTACTTGATAGCCAAAACACAAAAATTACTTGGATTTTTGAAATTAGATATGAACTACACATTATTTAGTAAATTACCTCCCAAAACTTCAGTAGCTTTAGAAGAAAATGTGGTCTCTGCATAATTTTTAAAAATTATTTTTCTTATACTTTTTTCTCTATAGGTCAGTCTACAGAACTATAGACAAGTTCTTCAAATGTACTCTTAAAGAGATTTTATTTCTTTTGGGAGTACCATGATAAAAGTTTTTTATCTTAATATGCTATATAACGTCATTTTTCAAAACTTAAAATTTTTGTCATGTCCCCGTGTCAGTAATATAGGTAGATTTTATCTAATATCAATAATACCATATAATATAAAGCAATGTTTTAAATTTGGGAGTGCTTAGGACATTGAGTTCTGATACAAAAACAAAACAAACAAACCAAAAAGACATACAACGAAGAAATTAGACTCTTCTCAAAACTTGTAGAGCATTTGTATAAGATTTAAAACAGACATACGCTTTTAAAGTCAAGAACTTTCAAATACAACAGTTAATCCACATAATAATTCAAAAAGCAAGATAGGTTCAAAGTTCTAACAGATACCATATGCAACCTGTAATAAAACCCAAGTTAAGATATTTTCAAGCAACAGGATAATTTTATTTTCCATTTTAAATGGAAATGGTCTATTTTTAGTTAATGGGCTATGATATAGCACTAGAAAATGCTGTAATTATTCTATAATAAAACTCTAGCACAGATAAGATATTTTACTATTAGTTAGGAAGCCATGATTTGGGGAACAATACTGCAAAAATATTTTTCTACATTTACTATAGAAGACAGTGTATAATAAATTTACCATTAATTGTAAAATGTCATCAAGTCTAGTGACTGTTAAATCTAGCTAAGAAAGTAGATGAAACAGCAGGAGGTTATATTTAGACAAGAAAATGTGTGAGTTCTAAACCACCTTCTATTATATTGCATACCTGCTATATGTGAAGCTTTGTGTCAGTCATAAAAGGGATACGTGTTTGGAAGATGTTATACTATTGCAATATGAATTACCAAAAAAACTAGTATTCAGATAGGGAAAGATCAGAGATGTATCTAAAATAGTTCATATTTTAAATTGGAAGGAAACAATTAAATGACGTGCAAATAGTACTGTCAGGATATTTTTCCTTTCTAAAATAAAGAATCAAAATCTTTGTTCTGATAATCAGAACAATGGAGGACTACATAAATCATTCAGACTAGGAACATGAGAAAAGTTTTAAAATGGAATTAATGTGCAGATAAAATTAGATGTTAGCTGAGTAAAACAAGAAGTATATTTATTGTTTTTTGCTAGGAGTTTTTGAGACAAAGAAACAAGTGTCTGGCAACTGAATTCAGAAAAGTTGGGAACTTAAATGGCATTATTAAAAGGAAATATCATTTTCTATTTCTGGCTTCTCAAGTTTAGAGTTGGTTTACTCTAAGGATTTATTTTAAGTATTTCTTACCTTAATCACATAAGATATTCTGTAAATTTAAAGACAGAAAACTGGCAACCCCCCACCAGCAGTATTTCAATATTACAACAGAGTCTTTTATTAGAATCTCAGTACTCCTAATTCATTCATCTGCTAGACAGAACTTCCTGGCTAACAGTCCATTGTGATGACATAATTTCTGACAAAGGCATTCTCAATAAAATGGAGACTACCAGGAGTAATCATTACAGTTTCAGTTTAAATATTTTCTTAAGCTATTTGTAATCCATGGAATAAAAGGAACACTTCGCTAGAACATTCACATCATATTATGTTACCCTGAAGTGACAACTTCACAGAGGAAAAGATACAAACAAACAAAACTCTTCCAGATTTCACGTTTGTTAGGGACAATTTTGCTTATACTAGTTACTGGCATAGAGTGTTTAAACTGTATATGGCAGGGATAAGGCAAACAGAATAATCTGGCACTAGAGTGAGATGGAATAAATACACTGAATATAAAATCATACTGAAGTTTTAAGAAAAATAAAGCATCCTTGAACAGAATCTCTTCATTATTAGAATTATACAAAACCTAATGGGGTTCATGTACATTTTTTAAAACTACAATCTTTTTACACACATGCATCACTTTTTTTTCAATAGCAACAATACTACGTGTGTTAGGTAAGAAATGAGTCAAATCAACAACAAATTAGACATATTAATATCTGAAATTTCACAACTATAGAATAACAGACTCATAAGCACAACAAATGAAATAAGCTCCACGCTTCCCATTTGCAACAATCACAATGAGTCTGTGTACATGTGCATATTAGAATCACACAGTTCATGTCAAAAGGACCTTTTGGTACACAGGTATCCCAAAGCTTTGCTTTTTCCATTAAAAAAAAAAAAAAAAAAAAAAAAAAACCTCAATGTATGGCAAAACCAACACAATGTTGTAAAGTAAAATAAATAATTAATTAATTTAAAAAAATAATAAAATTTCGGCAGATGGCAGGTAAAAAAAAAAAAAAAACTGCGTTATCTGGAAGAATAATGTTCAAAGAGCACTTAAAATCAGGTGTTCTTTCACTGTATTTTCCCCTTGGGGTAGAGGAACAGTTATAGTCGGAGAAACAGATTCCAAACCCAAATGTCTCTTTAATTTGAAAATTTAAAATAAAACAGGCTGTCTTTCATTTCTTAAAGTGTGAATGCCATTAAGGGCAGAACACTCTTGGAAGGAAGCTAAAAACAAGAAGTGATCATGAGGTTGGGGGATGTGATAAGAACATATTTAGATATTTTCTTTCTTTATTAAATCATTGGAAGACAAAAAAGAACCAATAAAGGTTAGTACGGAAACTAAGCTAGGGGAAAAACAAATCTGCCTCATTTTAGCAGTGAAAATGTTTGACTCTTGGCTATAGAGAGCTGATTTTTTGTGCTAGTATTTTCCAGATAGTGTCCTGCTGAACCCTAGTGTCTCCTGATATGTAAAAACATGTTCTGTGAAAAAAGGATTTTGTTTCATTGTAAAGAAATCTGTTCAATTTTTGCCTATCCTTACATTTATTTTCCCAGAAAGTTGGAAATGAAACTCTTCTTTTCATTTAGGAAAAACTGCTTTTCACTATATCTTAAGGTAGGGCATATATGTGTGTTTAAAGAAAAAAATCTTTTAATCAAGTTTCCTTTATCATTTCTTGATCTTTCTCATGTTAAATCCTAACTAATCTAAAGAATTCTATGGTTAGGGAAGAACCACCAGGTGGTCTGTAGGCTGGTCCCAGAGGAAACATAGGTGAGTATTCCAGAAAGAAATATGAAGACAAAAAAAAGGTATTTAGTTAATTGCTTTGGGAGCTGAGACAAGTGGGAGCTGATAGTACAGGTCGGGTAAATGGAACAGCCTGTACCAATCTGAAACTAGATGACCTTATTAGATGTACGGTACAAAAAAATTTCCAACACCAAGCTGATGATATACAGCTTTCTTTTGGAACAGGTCTCAACGTACTCACTCCTGAATGATAGAAAAGAGCACAAACTTAAAAACTGGGATGTGGTGGAAACATGAGGAATCTGACGGATACATCATAAACTAAAAATTACTGGTCATCATTTTAAAAAATCATGAGAATTCTGTATTGAAATGTTTACAAATAACATTTACTCCCAATTTTATAGCCAAGAAGATGTGACATACCCCTGATATTTTTCAAGCCAGTTTGAAAGGCAGAGAGTCTTAAGCTGGTCAAAAGCAAAGTTACTAAATAAACAATCTGTTTGTTTTTCTAGGAAAATAATGATCTGGGCCAGTGTTTCAAATATCAGTCCATAAATTCAACAGATATTTACTGGCTATGTGCTAACTACTGTTTAAAGGGCCAGAAAACATTGCCATCCTTCTCATCACAAAGGCTTTTTATTCCTCAGAAATATCAAGCACGCTGTACTGTCCATTCTATCAGCCTGAAACAGTGAGATACATACATGATCTTCCCCTCAAATAATTTCTGTCTCAAGTAAACATCCTCTCCTTAAAAAGATCATCCAAGAATATCATGTTTAAAAGAGAACACTACCAATCCCTGCCTGTCAGATGCTAATCAATTTCCCTAATTTATTCTTTTATAAAATACTTATTGTCATGTAACTTCCATAAACTATTATTACCACCTGATATATATATATATATATGTATGCTATATGTGTTGTGCCCTACCCCCTCCCCCTGCCTCTCTAGAATGAAACATTACTGAAAGCAAAAAATTTTATATACATATGTATATACAAATATATACATGGTATCTAGCATATAGTATGGACTCATTTTATATTTGTTCAAAATGTAAATGTTGTTAGGATAACAAAAGTACATTAAATGGAACTGAAAAAGGAAGTGATGATTGAGACAAAATCTGATGGAACTATAGAGTTAACTAGATAATGGAAGGTAAGAATATAAGAGTTGTCTCATCAGAGAAGAATAAAAGCTGAAAGAAGTCCAGTGTGGCTGAAACTCAGAACACTGTCTGAAAACAGGCAAGAGAGGTAGGTAGAAATCAATCAAGGAAAGGCCTCTTTTGGAAGTCAAAAAGATTTTTAAATTAAATTGTTGGTTAAAAATATTTGCAGCTAAAATTAAAAAAAAAATAAAAACCTTGAAAAAAAAAAGATTTGCTTAGAGGAAGAGGTAGATAATAGTTTTGTGCATCTTAAAGTCATGCCACTCCAATGCAAAATAATAAAAATCATTTCAGAAATACTCCTTTAATTTAGATTAAGCAACATTTTTTAAAAAGTTAAATATCTCCTATGATATACTAATGAAATTCACCTATGAATAATGAAATCAAACCTGAAGCTTCTAATCATATTGTTCGAATTAACAAATCACTTTATTTCTTGTAAAAATGAGAATGTCAACTCTCTGAAGTGTTCCTGATTAGCCAAGAAATAGATTTTATCTATTCAATATAACTCAACCATAAGTCCAAGAGTTAACTACATTTTCTAAATTATGAGTTTCCTTTGTACACAGTTCTACTTTAATGAAGTATAAAGAACAGTTTTTTTTTTTTTTTAATTACAAAAACACTACTTGAAAAATGTTATTTCTTTTAACAACTCTTTTCTTTTCTTTTTTGTTGGGATTCAACGTCTCCCCTTGGTATACCCTTAATTTTGGAATAAACCTGTATAAAATTTAACATAGTCTGAAAAATAATAAAAACATCATAGCAATATTCGGAGAAGGCAATGGCAACCCACTCCAGTACTCTTGCCTGGAAAATCCCATGGACGGAGGAACCTGGTAGATTGCAGTCCACGGGGTTGCTAAGAGTCAGACACGACTAAGCGACTTCACTTTCACTTTTCACTTTCATGCATTGGAGAAGGAAATGGCAACCCACTCCAGTGTTCTTGCCTGGAGAATCCCAGGGACGGGGGAGCCTGGTGGGCTGCTGTCTCCGGGGCCGCACAGAGTCGGACATGACTGAAGTGACTTAGCAGCAGCCAGCAGCATAGCAATATTTACCAAGTGTTGCCTGTGGGCCACACAATGTTCTAACAACCTACACATAATTATTTTATCCTTATGAGATAAGTATTATTTTGAAGTGAAGAATATGAGGTTTAGAAGTTAACTTGCCCAAAAGAACACAGCTAGTAAACTGTGATACTTGGATTTATATCCTGATAGTTTAACTTCAAGGCATACTTTCTCAACCAAAATAATATATTCTTACCTTAGCATAAAGTTCCTATTAAGTGTCTATTATTTTTATATGTATTTTCAAGTAAAAATATGGAATACATAAAGAATGTCTCTATAAATGAATGACATTTCATATACTGATTGCAATACTTTAAAACTTTTCCAAGTTACCTGAGATACACTCTAGTGATGGTTTCTTTACAATAATCCAGTAGACTAACAAAACAAATCGAATCAAGTAATGTAACTTTGCTACTGACAGACACCATGAAAACAACTCTGTTTTTTGCCACAATGCATGATATGTGGGAACTTGGTTCCCCAACCAGGTATCCAGGGACCAAATCTGCATCTCTTACAGTGGAAGTGCAGAGTCTTAACCAATGGACCACCACGGAACTGTCCAAAACAACAACTCAATAAATAATCTTTTAAATGGAGGAGGAATAAAGAAATAGCACTAATGATTCCTAATATGTACAAATGAAGATTTTAATTTAATCAATGCAATAAGAGCATTCCTTAAGACTCAGGTGGTCTTCAACATTTCTTACTTCTGATGTAGTCAAGAAAGGTCTGTTCACTGCAAAGGTTAAGGAACGAACACGGGCAACTATTAGCTACGAGAAGATTTTAAGATATTAATACAGCTCTAATTTTGAAACAAACTTTCCTCATTTAAAAACAAAAGTTTGAAATATATATGTACGTATATATACATACACACACATATATATGCTTTTGCTTTTAGCAATTACTAAATAATTTTGACCTCCAATTCCTGTCATTGTTCTCCAGATTCATTATGGCTTCTATTATGAATATCCATAAATTTAAAATAAACAACTATTTAAAAACAAAAAATTTCATTAGTCCTTTAAAACTGTTAATTAAAATACTGTTATTGAATCACAAGTTTATAAATTGTTGCTTTTTATGAAATCTATCAATGAAATGGTTGTTTGAAACCTTTTTTTAAGACTTTTATAAGTTGGAAAGGGGAGAGAAATGAGAAGGAAAGGAAATAACCATAAAATGATGAAGTAATTTTTAAAAGCAAAATCACTGAAACACCACTAATAATTTCAAGTGAAATGCTATATAAAAGCTTTTAATTGCCTTAAATTTGTGAAAAACTACCCAGGAGATCAACAAATTCACATCAATGAGCTGCATTATACTAATAAGAGACCCTTGGCCTCTAGCCAGAGAGAACAAACAAAATGAACCATTCTCACATGGCTGCAAATTATCCAAAAGGAAGAGAAAGAGACAGAGTCAAAGTAACATGTTTGTATGGTGGGAAAAAGACCAAATATTGATCAGTCCAAGCTGAGGTAATTAGAACCACAGTCAATGAGATGGGATCCATGTTCTGAGTCCTATAGAAGTGAATCTTAAACGCTGAACAAATTAGCTATTCACTATTTGGATTTTTGCTTAAAAAAATTCATAAAACATTTGGATGGTACCAGGTGTTCAAACTTTTAAAATTTAGTAACTTCTTGACCCTGTAAGAAATTATCTCGTTTGTGTGATTTTCAGAAAGATTTATAAAATTTGATTTTTAGTTAAACTTATCTCTGTTAGCATGAAATTAATCACCTGCTCATATGTTAAACTATGGTTTGCACAAAAAGAAAAATAACTTCAAAATGAAGACAATTTAAAAATCAGTATATCTATCTGGTAAAGTATCTTTACACACCTATAAAGCATAAAGCTTACATAACTTTTTCTAAATTCTATTATAGTAAAAACCTACATACTTATCACTATCATCGTTGTAAACTTCAGAGGTTACAGTAACCAAAACAAGTTGAGAAAAATTCCTAATAAGTCTATGGCAAGAGACAAACCAGAAACCTGTCCACTGCTTGTTCAAAACAAATTCTTTTAATTTAAGAGCTATTCTAATCATCATTAAGTGTATTTGGTAAATTCAAATGTGTATTTTAAAAACTTGTGGCCAGTCATAAGATAAACTAGAGTTAACATGAAAATGGTCACCCAGAATCAGCTGGCCAGGAAACAGTGTTCTTAAAAACCTCTGGAAAGAATTCTTATTATTACTGTTCTGTAGCAAAATCAAGCTTTCATTTATAAATTTCCTAAAATACATCCAAAGTATTTTATTTCTATATATATTTATAAATTCATGGCTTTATAGTGTTGAAATAAAAATAGAGGTTACATGCCTAATCTCATTTCTTCCTACCACATTCATGTGTGTTGATCAATTAACTTCAGACCGACTTCAAACACTGTTTTAGAAACAGCAAATCATTAACAGCTATAAAGAAAGCAGCACCAAAAAGCTTTACAACATAAATTCAGTACTTTAGAAGCTGTCAATAAGTAGAATGAATGACTAGCTCCACATTTCAGCTAATGATGTAACCAAATACAGATAAAATTACAGGTTAATCTGAAAATTTTAAATTCATTTATCTAGAATATATCTTTCATATGTTGTCAACCAAGTCCATTTCCTCAGCTGCAAATTTACTAAAACAACTAGTATTAATTCAAGTTAAGATGTAACTTTCTTTTAATTATGCAGAATTACACATAGCTTAATTTTTGTGAAACATATCATGTCTATGCTCTGAATTATAGCTGAAACACCATAAACAAGCAAAACAGGCGATTGATACATTTAATCAATGTATTGGTTCTGATCAAGTACTTTCAAGTTCCTGTCCCAAAAATGCCAGTTACAGGAATAAGGAAGCAAATAATCTCTAAAATAATCACTTTTTATACATTGAGTTATATTATTATTCTTTAAAGAATACAATATTTAGTTTTCTTTTTACTTCCGTTTTTCCTGGCATTTTACTCCTTCATTTTAGGATGGCTTGATCAATCCTTTATTTCTGCATAAAATGAGAAATAATTACATCCATTTGTGTCAAATCCATGGTATCAGTAAAGCTTCGATATATGGTATGAAAAACTCAAACAGTCACTTTAGTAGCTTTGCTATATATTAGGCCCCCACTCTCACCTTTTTTCTGAATTGCTGGAAAAAATGGATCAGGTCATTTGTTAAGAAAGAACTGCAAATCTAGATGCCACCTCAGAAAAACAGGTTTCATTTCTAAATTTTTGGTCAGATTTCAACGAACAGAAATTATACTCATTTTTCATCATTAGCATTTTTGTATACAGCTATGATCATGTGATAAAAGCTACTAGTACTTGCCAAGGAAGAACACAGGTAGCAAATTATTCCACTGAAACATTGCTTTTATTGTCTCTTTGGGAAAAGGTGGAAAAGTAAATACACTGTTTTGCATTTTGTTACCTAGTTTTCAGACAACTTTACTGAGTAAAATAAACAATAAAACAATGTTTCACATTCTAGCAATAAAATCACTAAAAAGTCATCAGAGTAAGATATTCTTTGATCCCTACTGTTTCCCACAAGAGAATCTCTATAATATTCAATTGACTAGGTACTATAAAATGAGGATAAGCTCAAAAGAAAATCATTAAATAAATGGAATTAGTATTTTACTTTTTCCACAAGATCTCGGTAAAAAATTAATTTAATTACAAAAATAGCAGTGGAGCCATACTTCTTAAAAATTTTTAAAGCACAAAAAAGTGAAAAGATGTCCAGCTGTTTTTTCCTTTGATATTTTTCTGATACTTGGTTAGAAGTGAGAACAAAATGGGAAATAAAACAGTTTCTGGGTACTAACAGATAACTTTCTACCTCTTGATGAGGGTAAAAAAGGAAAGTGAAAAAGCTGGCTTAAAACTCAACATTCAAAAAACTATGATCATAGCATCCGGTATCATCACTTACGGCAAAGAGATGAGGAAAAAGTGGAAAGAGTGACAGATTTCATTTTCTTGGGCTCCAAAATCACTGTGGATAGTAACTGCAGGCATGAAATTAAGAGGCCTGCTCCTTGGAAGATAAAGCTATGACCAATTTAGACAACGTATTAAACAGCAAGGACAGTCAGTTTGCCGACAAAAGTCTGTCTAGTCAAAGCTATGGTTTTTCCAGTGGTCATGTATGGATGTCAGAGTTGGATCATTAAGAAGGTTGAGTGCTGAAGAATTGATGCTTTCGAACTGTGGTGCTGGAGAAGACTCTTGCAAGTACCTTGGACTGCAAGGAGATCAAATTAGTCAATCCCAAAGGAAATCAACTTGAAATATACTGGAAAGACTGATGCTGAAGCTAAAGCTCCAATACTTAGGCCACCTGATGCAAAGAGCCAACTCACTGGAAAAGACCCTGATGCTGTGAAAGACTGAGACAGAGAAGGGGGTGACAGAGGATGAGGTGGTTGGATGGCATCACTGAGGCAGTGGACATGAGTTTGAGCAAACTCCAGGAGAGAGTGAAGGACAGGGAAGCCTGGTGCTCTGCAGTCCATGGGGTTGCAAAGAGTCAGATATGACTTGGCAATTGAACAACAGATGACTGATCTGTTATAGCAAAGTAAAGAAAGTGAAAGTTGCTCAATTGTGTCCGACTTTTTGTGACTCCATGGACTGTAGTCTACTAGGCTCCTCTGTCCATGGAATTTTCCAGGGAAGAATACCAGAGTGGGTTGCCATTCCCTTCTCCAGGTGAACTTTCTGGCCTAGGGATCAAACTCAGGTCTCCTGCACTGCAGGTGAATTTCTCACATTCTGCGCCACCAGAAAAGCTCCATAGGAAGGTAAAAAGATAGCACAGTTAGTTAATCTTTAAACCATTCAAGGAAAGTTTAAAGGTGGCCCTGGTGGTTATGATTCCAGACTTCTACTGTTTTGGCCTGAGTACAGTACCTGGTCAGAAGCAGAGGGCTATAGCAAAAATAGAAAACTTTAAGCCATTTATACAATAAATCTTTAATTCCCACACAAATATTTTTCCTTTATATTCAACTGCTTTATCTCGTTACACAGAAAAGCATTGAAAGATATCAACCAGAGAAATTTTATAATGCTTTAAAGACAAAACAAACTTTAAATATATAAAAGCAGAAACACTGAGAATATGTTTATTACTTCTTATTCAATTACATTATATACTTTAAACATAAAAAATCCACATAATACACAAAAATAAACAGGAAATACCTTGAACTTGCTATTTCTTTCACCAAAATTTATCCTCTATGATGGTTTTTTTAATGAGACCAACTTGGCTAGACCACAGACTCCAGTTTTTCATTCAAGTGTTAATCTAGGTGTTGCTGTGAAGGTATTATGTAATTAAAACCCCTAATCAGTTGACATCTCTTAAGGATATATTCTGGATTATCTGGAAGGGCTGGACTGAATCAGTTGAAAGGCCTCAAAAACATGGCCAAATGTTTCCCTCACAGAATAAATTCCACCTTTGGAAGATAGCTTCAGCCCATGTCCATGGAGTTCTAGCCTGGTGGTGATCATTCTGGTTGCCTGTCCTGTGGTTTTTTGACTGCCTAGCCAGTTTCTACAAGGATAAAGGTAAATTCCTTGAAATTTCTCTCGATCTCTCTGTATGCATGTGTATCAAATGTATCTATTGGTTCTCTTTCTCTGGTTGAACCCAGGCTGATGAAAATCTCATTCCAAATCACACAATTATTATACATTTTCAAAGAATGTGTGCCTCTGCTTTTTAACTGGAAAAATGGGCATTTTATAAATTAAGAAAACCAGTATACATTATTGTAAGTGAGTATATAAAATACACAAGTCTGAATTGCAGTGAATGTGTCTAACAATTCTTGGCTTAAACATCACCTTTCAACTAAAGGGGACTAATCATCGAGAAACACTGAAGAGGAGTTCTAAACTGTCAACGAAAACTTTATTATTTTATGAACAGAGCACTTCACTTGGCACTGAGGTGTGTTACAAAAAGGAGAGGACATGGTTTTAATATAAATCTTGCTTAACACCTGGGGTAAGACAAGAAGCCTAGAAAGTTTACATAGAAGAGGAAGTGGCATATAATGAAATTTATCATATGCCTGATAAATGCTGCCTGATTTAATGCTTATAATCTAATGAACTAAACATTATCATTTCTATTTTCAGGTAGGAAAGCTAAGGTTGAGTTGTCCAAGGTCATATAACTAACAGGTGACAGAATTAGAATTTGAATACAAGCCTATCTAACTCTAGGAGCTCCACTTTTTCTTCTGCACTACAGGCTCTTAGAAGGAAATGATAATTAACAGCATTATGAATCATTCATTGAGCAGTTAACATGTGTTAGGCTAAGCACTTTTATATATTTCTTTTTTCTTTGTTTCTTTCTTTCTTTTTTGGCCATGCTGGCTTGAGGGATTGTATTTCCCTGACATGACCCAGGCTTTAGTCAGTAAGTGCGGAGTCCTAACCACTGGACTGCCAGGAAATTCTCATGTATTTATTAACTTCTGACAACTTTTTGAGCAAAGTGCTATCATCACCTCTATTTTAAAGATGAGGGAACTAAGGCTGGAAATTGACAGAGTAGTAGGATATTAGCCAAATCTTAAAGTTCATCTTCATTCAGCATCCTAGTATTAATGAGTAGTCTGTAGCCAATTTCTCCTACAATTTTCTGGCAAATAGGGAAACAGAAGGATGTTTAAATAAAGTTAGCAAATAATATAGCTAATAAGTTAATATTCATTATGAACATAATAATAGATGTCTGATAGAAATTATTACTGGAAGGGTAGATGATGTGAAATGCTTTCACTAAAGCATTAAGGAACCAAAAACAAAACCCCAAAGCTTTCCCAACACAAATGAGGAACATGAGGTGTTTTGAGAGTAATCATTTACACTTTTGGTAAAAGTGTGCTTAAAATCATTGTAGTATATAAAATAGAGAAAATAATAGTTGATGAAACAGGTTTAAAAATATCTCAGCGTATTTCCATGCTCTAAAAGCAACAAGAAACTGAAGAAAAGTTGAAGCTTTTTCTTCCTTATTTCATTTATTTTACATATTTGGGAACAACTAGCATAAATGGTGAAAAACAAATGGACAATTATCTAATGTCTCACTAGTATTCTTCCAAATTAGTCTTATACCACATTTCTCCTAAAGAGATTTCATGGTTCCCAAATGCTTACAGTATAGAGCTTATACTTTTAACCGTGAAATATAAGGTCCTTCCAACTTTTATATTTTCTACCATACTCTATTTTTCTACCACAACCTCCCACCCATTCTTCCATATACAACCTATCTTAGCATTCACAATCTCTTCCAGAGGAGAGGTTAACAAGCTCTCTTTGGAAAAAAAACTTGAGTGGCAAATGAATTTTAAGAGCTGCATAGCTCCCTCTTACAAATTCAAAATGAACATTAGCATATTAAGGAGGGGGGAAGGTTGGAAGGATTTCTGAGAAAATAACTTACAAACAGGTTACACAATTAGTGGCAGGGTGCCCCCCTCCCCAATTTCAAGTAAATAGAATGAGTAAGGAGTTAAATTATCAATCTTAAATCAGTATAAAAGAAAAAAGAAAAAGTTAAAGCCCTTCAAAGTATGTACCATCCATTTTATGGTTCACCTGGCAAAACTTATTCCCAAATTCCTCACTGGGTTTTGCTAATCTACTATTTCAATGTAATAATAATAATAAAATGTTTATGCTGTATGCTTCAATTAATTCAAAACCACTGAGATAACAAAGCAAATCTTTTATGTATTTTTACTTAAACAACTCTTTTTAAAAAAGGTAGAAGTTTTAAAAAATGATAGTTCAACAACTCAACTGCAATTCCTTTGAGAGAGGAGAGCAGTTATAACTCTTTCATTTATACTTGACATTTTCCATTACCCTTTCTTAGAATTCTCAGTAAACAATTACTTGCACTCACTTTATGATTTAGGTATAAAGCTCAACAGCCACTTCCTCTAAATAAGGAAACCAAGGTTAAGAGAGGTTAAATGCCTCAGAGCAGATCAGAGGTGGGAATAGCTATGTAACTGTGGGGTTCTCAGGAAATAATTTACTCTTTCCTTCAAGCAGGTGTAAACATACTAGGGCATGTGATATTACAGACATTCCAAGTAGCTCCTTTTATATTTCAACCACTTTTGTTCACTCAAAAGCACTTAAAATATGGAATAATAGTGGACAAATACATAAAAGGATGAATATAAAAGCATGTTTAAACTTATATATGAATTATTAGTACTACCAACAGCATCTTGCTCTTTATTAAATTTTAAAAAATATAATTGCCACTTAGCTATGAACTGGAAAATTCTTCATCTGAGGAACGAATAATAAGAAACATGAGGTGTTAATGAAATTAAATGTAGATACATTAATGATATTCACACTTGTCATTAAGATATTAATCACTCAAAGGGGCAGCTGATTTTAATGGAAGGTTTTTTCAACAGAGGCTGTGTATTACATCTATAATTTTCATGTGATAATAGGGAGAGAAAAAAACTTTTTTTGGGCAAGCACGTAAAAATTAAATGTGCATGCAATGAACTAATTCTTTAGAAAAATACCGAACAACATATTTACATCACTGTTTACTTTTGTTTTTCGAAATCAGTAATTATGCCATTGAAGAAACTAATTCTACCAGGATATTTATTCTCAATGTCTTATTACTTCTTTTCTAATGTATATCTTTAATCTTCTGTGTGTATGTGCCCTTATAAGCAGAAGTTATGAAAATTATTATACTCTCACACGAAATGGAGTTTGTGATTTCTGGTGGGAAATAAAGCAGTCAGACAAATGAACCAATACAGGAAAAATGTTGTATTTTTCATGAAAAGTAATGGATCAGGATTAATGACCATCACCTCTTTCTCTTCTTGCTGAAGAAAAAGGATGTAAATCCCTTAATTCTGAATTTCAAAGGAATAGCTTCTTTTAAGAGTTCCGAGGTGGCACTAGTGGTAAAGAATCCACCTGCCAATGCAAGAAAGATTCAAGAGATGTGCGTTTGATCCCTCAGTTGGGAGGATTCCCCGGAGAAGGAAATGGCAACCCACTCCAACATTCTTGCCTGGAAAATTCCATGGACACAGGAGACTGGGGGCGGAGAAGCTACAGTCCATGGGGTCACAAAGAGACAGACACAACTGAGTACACAAACATGGGTTAAATGGGGATTCCCTTGTGGCTCAGACTGTAAACAATCTTCCTGCAATGCCAGAGACCTAGGTTTGATCCGTGGGTAGGGAAGATGCCCTGGAGAAAGCAATGGCTACCTACTCCAGTATCCTTGCCTGGAGAATTCCACAGACAGAGGAGCCTGGCAGGCTATACAGTCCATGGGGTCACAAAGAATCAGACACGACTGAGCGATTAACACAACAACACAACAAAATCAGTTATATGACTGGGATGAAACAGAAGACCTGTGAGTTTATTTAACTCCCAAATATGTGTTCATCACAAAACAGACAAATATTTCCCACTAAAAGTGCAACACCTCAGAGCCAGGATTTATCCTCAGGAGAGAGACTTTTCTTCCTCCTCTTTCACTGCCTACCTAAATAATGCTTTAAATTAGTTATATTGTTTATAAAATATTGTGGGGAATTAACCAGCTTTTGCACAGGGGTATACTTCCTGTGGTGAAATGCATTTTAAGCTCTAAGCAACAAAATTACAAATACACTTTGGCTATATTGATCATTTGCTCACATTGGATAATCTGGCAAATGACTGACAAAGTGCCAAAGAGATCATCATGTTAACAGTTAGGTCACCTGCACTTGCCTGAAATGGAGAGGCAAGTGACAAATGTTCTATAAAGTTCTGATATGAATTCTTCATCAGTGGATTACTAATATTTGACTCATTCTAAGTACTGTAGTCTACTTAACCAATGGGACTACAGAGAGTAAGTAAATTAACACTACCATGGTTTTTATGAAAATAATAAAAAAATAACAATAATACTTTTACATTATACATTCCAACGTGCCCTTCTCTAATTCTATGCCTTTAATACTACAAACAAGTAGACTTCTAACTACTAATGTTTTAGATACTTTGTTCTTAGGTGTGCCAACAGGTCTAAGTAGTCTAAACATTCTGAACATCATGTTTTGTTTCAGAGGAATCGGGTGGAGAGGGAGGTGGGAGGGGGGATCGGGATGGGGAATACGTGTAAATCTATGGCTGATTCATATCAATGTATGACCAAAAAATAAATAAATAAATAAATAAAATGGATGACCAAAAAAATAAATAAATAAAAATTAAAAAATAAATAAATAAATCATAGCTTTATTGAGATCTAACTCACAGACCAGACAATGCACACATTTAAAGTACACAATCTAAAGGTTTTAGTATATTAACAGAGATGTACACTCATCACCACAGTCAATTATAGAATGCTTCTGTAATCTCTGAAAGAAAACCTGTACCCAGTAGTCAGTCTCCATCACCCATCACTATCTCCCCACTCCCCACAGTTCCCCTCCACACCCTGCCAGGCAGCTACCAACCTAAATTCTGTCTCTATCAAATTCTGGAATTTTCATGTAAGTGTGATTAGGCATTTCTGGCACTTTGTAAATTGCTTCTTTCACTTAGAATAATATTTTTAAGGTTTACTCATGTTGTAGCATGTGCCAATATTTGATCCTCTTTAATGCTAAATAATATTCCTTGGTAGCTCAGCTGGGTAAAGAATCCACCTGCAATGCAGGAGACCCCAGTTCGATTTGGGTCAGAAGATCCCCTGGAGAAGGGAAAGACTACTCACTTCAGTGTTCTTGGGCTTCCCTGGGGGCTCAGCTGATAAAGAATGCACCTGTAATGTAGAAGACCTGGGTTCGATCGCTGTGTTGGGAAGATCCCCTGGAGAAGGCAATGGCTACCCACTCCAGTATTCTGGCCTGGAGACTTCCATGAACTGTACAGTCCATGGGGTCACACAGAGACAGACACAACTGAGCAACTTTCACTTTCACTCCAGTGTATAAATCCAGAGATTATAATACATTTATCAGTTTATGGACATTTGAGTTATTTCTAATTTTTGACTATTATGAATAATGCTGCTACGAAAATTTGTGTACAAATTTTTTTTTCCTTTATTTATTTATTTATTTTTTCAGTGGGTTTTGTCATACATTGATATGGATCAGCCATAGATTTACACGTATTCCCCATCCCGATCCCCCCTCCCACCTCCCTCTCCACCCGATTCCTCTGGGTCTTCCCAGTGCACCAGGCCGGAGCACTTGTCTCATGCATCCCACCTGGGCTGGTGATCTGTTTCACCATAGATAATATACATGCTGTTCTTTCGAAACACCCCACCCTCACCTTCTCCCCCAGAGTTCAAAAGTCTGTTCTGTACTTCTGTGTCTCTTTTTCTGTTTTGCATATAGGGTTGTCGTTACCATCTTTCTAAATTCCATATATATGTGTTAGTATGCTGTAATGTTCTTTATCTTTCTGGCTTACTTCACTCTGTATAATGGGCTCCAGTTTCATCCACCTCATTAGAACTGATTCAAATGAATTTTTAACGGCTGAGTAATATTCCATGGTGTATATGTACCACAGCTTCCTTATCTTATTCATCTGCTGATGGGCATCTAGGTTGCTTCCATGTCCTGGCTATTATAAACAGTGCTGCGATGAACACTGGGGTGCACGTGTCTCTTTCAGATCTGGTTTCCTCAGTGTGTATGCCCAGAAGTGGGATTGCTGGGTCATATGGCAGTTCTATTTCCAGTTTTTTAAGAAATCTCCACACTGTTTTCCATAGCGGCTGTACTAGTTTGCATTCCCACCAACAGTGTAAGAGGGTTCCCTTTTCTCCACACCCTCTCCAGCATTTATTGCTTGTAGACTTTTGGATAGCAGCCATCCTGACTGGCGTGTAATGGTACCTCATTGTGGTTTTGATTTGCATTTCTCTGATAATGAGTGATGTTGAGCATCTTTTCATGTGTTTGTTAGCCATCTGTATGTCTTCTTTGGAGAAATGTCTGTTTAATTCTTTGGCCCATTTTTTGATTGGGTCTTTATTTTTCTGGAATTGAGCTTCAAGAGTTGCTTGTATATTTTTGAGATTAATCCTTTGTCTGTTGCTTCATTTGCTATTATTTTCTCCCAATCTGAGGGCTGTCTTTTCACCTTACTTATAGTTTCCTTTGTTGTGCAAAAGCTTTTAAGTTTCATTAGGTCCCATTTGTTTAGTTTTGCTTTTATTTCCAATATTCTGGGAGGTGGGTCATAGAGGATCTTGCTGTGGTTAATGTCGGAGAGTGTTTTGCCTATGTTCTCCTCTAGGAGTTTTATAGTTTCTGGTCTTACAAAAATTTAGATCTTTAATCCATTTTGAGTTTATTTTTGTGTATGGTGTTAGAAAGTGTTCTAGTTTCATTCTTTTACAAGTGGTTGATCAGCTTTCCCAGCACCACTTGTTAAAGAGGTTGTCTTTTTTCCATTGTATATCCTTGCCTCCTTTGTCAAAGATAAGGTGTCCATAAGTTCGTGGATTTCAAATTTTTACATAGATAAAAGTTTTGATTTCTCCAGTGTATATGCCTGGACTGGAATTGCTGAGTCATATGGTCACTCTATGTTTAGCCATTTAAGGAACTGGCACATTCCAGCAGTATTTCATGAAGTTCCACTTTCTCCACATCCTTGTCAACACTTGATTATCTATTATTTTGATTATGGAAATGCTACTGAGTGTGAAGATGAATCTCATTGTGGTTTTGATTTACATTTCTCTGATCCTTAATGAAGCTGAACATTTTTTCACGTTCTTATTAAAACCTCTGCTTTGGGTATATGTATATATATGTGTCTTCAGAAAGTAGATGTAAGGCCTTGAGATTACAGAGCTATAGATTAGTATAAGGTTGATGGAATTATACTTAACTTGTTACTTTTCACAGATTAGCTAAGGAGACCCTCACATATACTAAGTAAGGATTTGTCAATTTATATTGCAATAGATCTCATCCTTCCTAAAAGACTGATAGTCCAATAAAGATAGCACCCATGTTTTCTACATTGTACCTGTCACATTACTTAACAGAATACACACAGTAGGCAGACCCAATGAATAATGTTTCAATTAATAAATTTAACATGAAATCTCATACTAACTTCCCCAAATCCTCTACGATAGAATGGATAGTATTCAAATCCCTTTTGAAATATGATAATCACAGACAACTGTACTTTGAATTAATGAGACCACAACAAAACTCCAAATTTCCTAATCACAAGCTTAATGCTCAGTGTATCTCTGATTGGGCCAGAAATTCTTCACATTCAGATGACCTACATTTTAAAATATTCATTTCAACAACAAAGCAATGTCTTTATTGTGGTTTAGGAGCATGAATAGATAGTTCACTTATTTTAAACAAAATGTACATAAAACTAGGTATCATCTCATTAGTAAAGTTTTATGGTAAAGTTTTAGCAATGTTCTCATTAACTATGAAATAAGTGGTAAGTAGAATCTTTGTTCCTGTCAGGTATAAAAGGCAGAACTGGGAAATGACTGTTTACTTCTATAAATTTATAATGAGGGCATGAGTTCCAGTCCCAAATCCATCACTTACTAGTTGGGTGATCTTGAGCAAACTATTTAACCTCTTTTAACTTCAGGTTCTGTATTTTCCAAGTGAAGTGTGAAAGTTGCTCAGTTGTGTCCGACTCTTTGTGGCCCCAGGGACTGTATAGTCCATGGAATTCTCCTGCCAGGATATTGGAGTGGGTAGCCCTTCCCTTCTACAGGGGATCTTCCCAACCCAGGGATCAAACCCCAGACTCCCACATTGCTTGCATATTCTTTACCGCTGAGCCACCAGGGAAGCCCCATTTTCCAAGGAGGTAACAGAATTTAACACAGAGAAGTATCAAGGGGAGTAAATACGTAACGTACTACCGTGTAGTAAGATATATTAAAATAAGCTATTATTATTCAAGAAAACATTGTAAATATGTCCAGTGTGGAATCAATTTTGAAACAAAAAAAAATTCTTCAACCTATAACAAAGTACTAGGATTAATCTAAACATCTTAGCCTAGTGGGGAAATAGGTGACAGAAATGGGAAAAAGATGAACTTTTACTTTTTGAATTACGTATTATTTGCCTGCTTTATATACTCAAAGTCCATAATAACCTAAGTAAACAAATAACTATTTGACTATTAAACGGGATACACTGTTATGAGAAAAGTATTTATATAAGTTGATAGAAGACTTTATATGACCTAATAACATGAATTACTAATACCAAACATAAATGGTTATAGGAAATTATACATGTCTATATACTAAAATTAAGTCATATTGATTCGTTTGGAGAAGTTGTGGTTATTTCAAATTGGGACATTAATTTGAACACTAAGAAAAAAATGTTCTAACATTTAATTTTATGTGATGCCCTTAATATGTTGTCTTGATTTACTGTGTATTACACATTTTATAAACATGAAAACTGTATTTGCTGAATTAAGTAAACAATTTCAATATGAAGAAGAATCTTCTCTTTTGGAAGCCAAGACAGATTATAATCCATTAATATATCTTTCAACAAAAAGGATGAAATCTTCCACTGGTTAGGCTGATAAACTCTTTCGTGTCAAAACTAAGCCTCTTTATCATGATAACCCAGAATAATGGTCGGCTGCTCTAGGCACTTTATCTACTTTACAGATGAAAAATCAGCTCTACTTTCATGGAATTAGATTAATGCCGTAACAGGAAATACTTCTAGGCCTGAACTTGCTTCATGCCTTCAAAGCTGCCTGTAAATTTAAAGTACTTCCTGAACTCAAAAGATAAGACAGGAGAAGGAAAAAGAAAAACAGTACAGTGACCCTTTTACTGAAGGAAAATATTGCTTCCTGAAAAAGCCGTTGAAAGCTACTTGCTACGGGCATTATGCTCTAGAAAGCCTAGGGCAAGGCGGTTTTAGTTGAACATGGGGATTCTGGGCATATATCAGACAGCTGCTATAAATCTGTTCTTTCCATAATCCTTTTTGATAAACTTTAAGTCATCTTGGGGAAAGCCAAAGTAATAACTTTCTCAGCTTTTAGTAAATTCAAAATTACTCACTATTTTACATATAACATTTTATAAAGGATTACAGTTTAACACACTTAGAAAATGCTGACCCTAAGCTCTAGAATTAAAATTTTGGTTCAGAAAGTGTTCCAAAAGCAGCAAATTTATCTGACACCTAATTGGGCACTCTAACCTAACAAAAAGAAAAAAACAAGAGGCATTCTGTGGAACATATAAAAGGGTTCTTTAAAAGGTGATCACGATAGAAAGTTGAGAGTTTTTATTCAAAAGATACATACTTAGGGAGAAAAGAACACTGACCATAGGCACACATTTGAACATGCCCACATGAAACCGAAGACAAATCAATAATATAAATGATTATATGACCTAAAAAAGGGAGAAAGGAAGGAATAGACCCACTATGAGACAAAGAAACTCAAAAGAGATACAGTATCTGTTCATATGTGTATATATCAGTTCAGTTCAGTCCTTCAGTCGTGTCCGACTCTTTGTGACCCCATGGACTACAGCACGCCAGGCCTTCCTGTCCATCACCAACTCCCGGAGTTCACCCAAACTCATGTTCATTGAGTTGGTGATGCCATCCAAACATGTCATCCTCTGTCGTCCCCTTCTCCTCCCACCTTCAGTCTTTCCCAGCATCAGGGTCTGTTCAAATGAGTCAATTCTTCACATCACATGGACAAAGTATTGGAATTTCAGCTTCAGCATCAGTCCTTCCAATGAACGCTGAGGACTAACCTCCTTTAGGATGAACTGGTTGGATATCCTTGCAGTCCAAGTGACTCTCAAAAGTCTTCTCCAACACCACACTTCAAAAGCATCAATTCTTCGGCGCTCAGCTTTCTTTACAGTCCAACTCTCACATCCACACATGACTACTGGAAAAACCACAGCCTTGACTAGACGGACCTTTGTTGGCAAAGTAATGTCTCTGCTTTTTAACATGCAGTCTAGGTTGGTCATAACTTTCCTTTCAAAGAGCAAGCGTCTTTTAATTTCATGGCTGCAGTCACCATCTGCAGTGATTCTAGAGCCCAAAAACATAAAGTCTGCCACTGTTTCCACATCTATTTGCCATGAAGTGATGGGATCAGATGCCATGATCTTAGTTTTCTGAATGCTTAGATTTAAGCCAACTTTTCCACTCTCATCTAGTTGTTAACAATGTGGTGAGCACTGGGCAGTATACAAAAAGAAAAATAATATTCTACAAATGCATACTGAATATAAATTAAATACCAGGCACTGTGCTAGGTGCCAGAATTAATGTGGTTATTAAGACAGGCAAGAACTTTGTTTACCTTCTCATCTAGTTAGGATCTTAGGAGAAATAAAGATAATTAACAACTGAGATGACTCAAAAAAGGTAACAAATATGATTATATAATGAATGGGGAGTATGTTAGAGGTATATAATAACAAAGGCAGGAAGAAGCAATTTTACACAGGTGACCAGAAAATGTCTTGCTAAAAGAATGATATCTGAGTTGAAAGCTGAAGAGTATGTATGAGTCGGCTCTTAGAAAACATGACTCAAGAGCAGGGACTCTCAATCTCTGGGCTGCAGACTGGTACCTTCATCAGATCAGAGGCAGCATTAGATTAGAAATAAAGAGCACAATAAGTGTAATATGCTTGAAACCATCCACCTAACCTCTGATCCAAAGAAAACTTGTCTTCCACAAAATCAGTCCCTAGTGCCAAAAACGTTGGGGACCACTGGCCAAGAGTATTCTAGGAAGAAGGAATAAGAGTGAGGGACTTGAAGAAGAAAAGAATTTAGATGTTTAAAAAATGGTCAATGAGGGAAGAATGGAATAAGATGATATGACCGGTAAGAGAAAGCAATAAAACATGTAGGATCTTATATATCATCGCATAAAGTTCAGACTTTATTCTATAAGCAACTGGCAACTATGCAAGGAACTTAAACAGTAAATGACATACACTAATATGCATTTTAAAAAGATAACTCCTATTATTCTGTGGAGAATGGTTTAGAAAGAGTTAAAAGGTAAAACTGGGGAGATCAGTTGATGCAGTAGGCCTACAGTAAAAAAAATACTAAAGTTTTAAAATAGAAAGGTAGTTGCAGATAAAAGAAAATTAGATGCATTCCTGATAAAGTTTAAAGACAGATACTTCTTGAAGGAAAGGGAATAAAGAAGGATGACTTTTAGGATTTGCCCAGAGAGCACTGAGCCAAACCTTATAGTGATGCCATGTACAGAAATGTATTAGACATAAGGGAGAAACAAGATCACCGGTGTTTCAAGACTACCGTTGGCATATATCAACTAACTAGCGGGTATTGCTGCTGCTGCTGCTAAGTCACTTCAGTCGTGTCTGACTCTGTGTGACCCCACAGACGGCAGCCCACCAGGCTCCCCTGTCCCTGGGGTTCTCCAGGCAAGAACACTGGACAGGGTTGCTATTTCCTTCTCCAATGCATGCAGTGGGTATTACATTTGGAAATTAGAAAAGAGGCATACATGAAAAAACTTCATTTAGAAATCACAACCCTCTATGAAGGGTATTTATAGCCATGAGTATGGCTAACTATGAAGATAATCTATAAGATAAATGAGAAAATTTCAGAATGTATCAAACTTTTAAATATACTGGCCCCAATTTTTCCTCTCTTTACTGATTAAACATCATTTTCATTGCTAATGGGCTCTTTCCTGTTTTTCACTTTATTAGCATTATCAGATAATATTATCTACTTTGATTACATTTAAAACAGCTAGGTTTTAGGTTTAAGTCTGTATTTTCTATTTCATTAATTTCTAATTTATATTTATCATATCCTTTTCCTCTCCCCCCTCCCCCTCTTAGTGGATGCCTTAAAACCTTCTACATGAGAAATCACACACTATCTTCAAATACAATGTCTTTAGTCAATTCAGACTGCTATAAGAAAAAAACCAAAGACTGAGTGGCTTGGAAAAAAACAAATTTATTTCTTAAATTTCTGGAATTTGGGAAGAGCAAGTGTTTCATGAGGGCATGCTTCCTGTTTCACAGATGGGCATCTCTTCGTTATGTCCTCACACGGCAGAAAGGGCAAGGGGTCCCTCTCGTGCCTCTGTTAAGTGCACTAATATCACCTACGAGGGCTCTGTCCTCCCGGCCCAATCAGCTCTCAGAAACCATACCTCTAAATACATTGAGGATTAAATTATTAGCGTTCAACAAATGAATTCTGACGGGACACAAATAGTCGACAGCAGATAGTTTTACTTTCTCTTCCAGCTGTCCATTATTTTTCCTGCTTAATTGATTTGACTAGTACTTCTAGTACAATATAGAACAGAAATTTGCTTAGTCCTACATTGATAAGATTTGCACCCATTTTTTTCCCTGAAAGTTTTATAATTTCCTTTTTACATTAAAGTCTGTGACCCATTTTGACTTGATTTTTATATAAGGTATGAGGATTTTTGTATAAGGCTCAGTTTTGGACCTATGAATGTCCTATTTCAGCTGCAATGTTTTGAAAAAACTATCCTTCCTCAAATGAACTGATTTTATGCTTATGGGTCTTTTAATGACTTTAAACTGTAATTTTTGTGATTTTCTCCTTGGTTGCCTTAAAACTTACAATATATATCTTAATTATATCTACCTCAGATTCATATTAACTTAATTCTAGTAAGATATAGAACTTTACTTCTGTACAGCTCTATTTACTCCTCTCTCTTATGCTATTACTATTACATATTAAGCCTATATGTATGTGACAAACCCAGGATGCATTTTTATATGTATTACTTTATATAATTTTATGTCTTTCAGAGAAGAAAGGAGAGCTAGTAGGTACTGGAGTGGGTTGCCATGCCCTCCTCCAGGGGATCTTTCAAACCCAGGGATCAAACCCAGGTCTCCCACATTGCAGGTGGATTCTTTACCATCTATATTCTGGTCTCTATTTATTCTGATGAGAAGTCAGCTTAAAATCTTATTGGTGCTCCCTTTTATGTGATGACTATTTTTTCCTTTGCTTTTTTTCACAATTTCTTTTCTGTACTTGTTTTCCAACACTTTTACTATTACGTACCTTCACTTCACTTCATCTTTGCATTTATATCACCTGACATTCAGTGAAATTCTAAGACATGTAGATTAATGTTTTTCAACAAATTTAGGAAGTTTTCAGCCATTATTTTTTCAAATATCTTTTCTTATTTTCAAACATGATAGCAATTATTAGTATAAAACAGGCATCAAAATATTTCTATTCTCTAACCATGTGATCATGGATAAGGTACCTGAATTTTTGTCTTTCAGGTGGAGAGCTAGTTATTCATAAACTAAATTCATTATACCATTTATTTATAATACTGGAGTGGGTAGACATTCCCAGTTTCAGAGTATCTTCCCAACCCAGGGATCAAACCTGGTCTCCTGCATTGCAGGCATTGTTTACCATCTGAGCCACTAGGGAAGCCTCAAGGAATCTGAATTTTTTTCTCCATTTTCTTCCATGTAAAAGGGAATGAATTACAGAAATTATACTCTGCCTAACTCACTGGATTCCCGTGAGGACCAAAATAAATATCTAATAAAAACAACACACAAAATACTAAATCAGTGTAAAATTTCCTCCAACAATAAAGCTTTCATTTATATGCCTTTGATTTCATTCCATCTGTTAGTTATAATTCTTCCATTTCCATTATCAGACTTCTATCATATCTTATTCAGATAACATACAAACTCAGATCTATTATGTCTTTAAACTTTTATTGTCATCCAACACTCTTTAACTCTATGTAAACTGTCTACTATCACTATCTCTCTGGTGGAGTGCATATCAAACTCCCTGTGGTAAAAGACAAGTTGGATTTTTTAAGTCACTCCAATATGAACTCTTTTATGGCACTACTGTACAAGACTTGTTTATAGACTATACCATCAGAAATCTACCACAGGTGTTTCCCAACATTTGAAGTTGTCCATTCCCTATTCAATGAGGAACTAAATTGACATTTAGCAACAGTGAACTTGCTAAAAAGTTCCTAAATACTTTCTCTTGATTGCTGTATGTAATTCATTGCAGACTGAGATCAAATGTCTCCCAGACTACCCTTAGCTCTAGTGACTTTTTTTAAACTGCCACCAGTGGTATAAAAGTCTGTAAGTGGTTTCCCTGTGATGAGTTCTCATTTTTTAAAGCCATTCTTCTGTATCTTGTCTGCCGTTGTTGCTCAGTCACTAAGTCATGTCTGGCTCTGCGACTCCATGGACGGCACTATGCCAGGCTCTACTTCTCAGTTGATTATTAATTCTTCATTCACCACTTAGGAAGCACTTTTCAAAGTACTGCTTTTGGTATTGTGTATTTTTTTCTCTCAATAATCTCAATACTCTAGAAGCTTTACCAAATCCACCATTATGGCTGACTCACAGATATTCACCTTTAGCTCCAACTCACTTCCCAAGAACCATAGCTTCATTTCGATTACCTACACATATTGCATTGGCTTTCCTAATTCAACACGCCCTAAATCAAACTTATTATGTATCTAGACAATCCTTTTTCCCTCTGGATTGCTAATGGAGTCACAAGTCTCTCAAGACATCCAGGAGGGTAATTCTAACTTGTTTTGGTCTGTCACACAGTTTTTTCCAAAGGCTCTTATATAATCTCCTACTTTTTTACTGGTATCTTAGTTAAGGTTCCTATGTTCTTTTACCTTGACCTAGACTAAAGTAACACTGCTGACTACTGTCCTTGTAACTAGTGTCTCTTACTCCAGGTCAGGTTAATGTAGATAATCTATTCAAAGATACTGTATATGAAATCTTGAGACATGGAGAAAACAATTATATTTACAGAACTGATACAGAAAGATCAATTTATATAACTACATCGTTATCTGAAAGAGCAAAAATTTAAAGACAGTCTTACTCAGTATTTTGTTGGTTAAGATGCACTATCGTCCTTGACAATTCTGGATAAGTGATATATCACTAAACTAAGTTTCAGCAATGCTAACTGCTATTGCCACAAGGGAAGCCCTCAAAGCCAACTAATGTCTCTTACTCCAGGTGAGGTTAATGTAGTCAATAAAGTTTTGATCCTACTACATTCCTATCTATTCAGAAATATTCAATAATATTTCACTGCTTTAGCACAGCATGATAAAGCACCAATTTCAAATTTTACCACTAATTTATACTAACAATCAATTTTGAGAAGTCAACAATTACCTTAATATACCTAGCAAGTGTAAAAATCAGTAAACAGTTAATGAATAACTAACAAGTGATTTTTTAAAAATCACTCCCTATACTTTATAAGATTATATCCTTTTGTATTACTATTCACCTTTTATTTAAACCACTCCATAACCAATGCTATTTTCACATGTCTAATAATACTACCGCTGTTTAACTTCTGAATGAGCTACATTCTAGCCTCCTGCTGTTACTGAGAAATGCATTAAAGCAGATCACGTGGTTTTCCCCCTCATGTCAACAAATGATGGCTCAATTAGGCAGATAAGTATCTACAGCCCTCAGCAGAATCTTCAGTCCATTCTCAGCAGTTTAGAAAAGCACTCTGGTTAGCATTAGAGCTAAGAAAAGGAACACTTGTAATTCTTTAAGCATTCAATTAAATTTTTAAGTTCAAGACTGGCTACTGAATGTTTCCAAACACAAACAGTATGGAAGTAGACTTTCATCTTGAATGAGTACTCTAAAATCTGTGTGTATGTAAATTTTTTAATGAAATGAGACTATGACATTTCTGATACACTGTTTTCAGTATAAACAATTATGGATGATCCAAATTGCTCATTTTCTCATCAACAGAATATGTCAGGTTGCTAATAATGGGCAGTATTTGCTTCCACTGAACCAAAGGACTTCAAATTAAACGACATATGGAGATACTGCTGACTCACTTTGTAAAGCCTTTCAGGAATGCAGAGTAACAAAGAGAATCATGGAGCTGAAAAGGTCCCAGAGTACTCAAATACCTAAATTATTTACAATGTATTCCCTCTTTTCTAAAAATTCTACCTACCTAATTAGATTTTTCATACCTACCCTAAAAAATTAGAAATCCTGAAAGGAGGTTGGTTAACGATGATTCATTACCAGCCCCAGAAGTGGTAAAGTTATTACAAAGTATCTATATATAAAAGCAGAACATACTAAGAAGAGGTGGCAAAAATACACAGAACTATGCAAAAAAGATCTTCACACCCAGATAACCAGGATGGGGTGATCACTCAACTAGAGCCAGACATCCTGGGATGTGAAGTCAAGTGGGCCTTAGGAAGCATCACTACTGAACAAAGCTAGTGGAGGTGATGGAATTCCAGTTGAGCGATTTCAAATCCTGAAAGATGATGCTGTGAAAGTGTTGCATTCAATATGCCAGCAAATCTGGAAAACTCAGCAGTGGCCACAGGACTGGAAAAGGTCAGTTTTCTTTCCAATCCCAAAGAAAGGCAATGCCAAAGAATGTTCAAACTACCGCACAACTGCACTCAGTAATGCTCAAAATTCTCCAAGCCAGGCTTTAACAGTATGTGAACCATGAAATTCCAGATGTTCAAACTGGATTTAGAAAAGGCAGAGGAACCAGAGATCAAATTGCAAACATCCGTTAGATCACAGAAAAAGCAAGAGAGTTCCAGAAAAACATCTACTTCTGCTTTACTGATTATGCCAAAGCCTTTGACTGTGTGGATCACAACAGAGGAAAATTCTTCAAGAGATGGGAATACCAGACCACCTGACCTGCCTCCTGAGAAATCTGTATGGAAGTCAAGAAGCAATAGAACTGGACATGGAATAACACATTGATTCCAAATAGGGAAAGGAGTGCTTGCTTCGGCAGTACATATACTAAAATTGGAACGATACAGAGAAGATTAGCATGGCCCCTGAGCAAGGATGACATGCAAATTCGTGAAGCGTTCCATATTTTTAATAGCCAGGACATGGAAGCAACCTAGATGTCCATCAGCAGAAGAATGGATAAGGAAGCTGTGGTACATATACACCATGGAATATTACTCAGGCATTAAAAAGAATTCATTTGAATCAGTTCTAATGAGATGGATGAAACGGGAGCCTATCATACAGAGTGAAGTAAGCCAGAAAGATAAAGACCATTACAGTATACTAACACATATATATGGAATTTAGAAAGATGGTAATGATAACCCTATATGCAAAACAGAAAAAGAGACACAGATGTACAGAACAGATTTTCGGACCCCGTGGGAGAAGGCGAGGGTGGGATGTTTCGAGAGAACAGCATCGAAACATGTATATTATCTAGGGTGAAACAGATCACCAGCCCAGGTTGGATGCATGAGACAAGTGCTCAGGGCTGGTGCACTGGGAAGACCCAGAGGGATCCGGTAGAGAGGGACGTGGGAGGGGGGATCGGGATGGGAAATACATGTAAATCCATGGCTGATTCATGTCAATGTATGACAAAAACCACTACAATACTGTAAAGTAATTAGCCTCCGACTAATAAAAATTAAAAAAAAGGAAAAGAAAAACAAATAGGGAAAGGAGTACGTCAAGGCTGTATGTTGTCACCATACTTGTTCATCTTATATGCAGAGCACATCATGAGAAATGCTGGGCTGGATGAAGCACAAGATGGAATCAAGATTGCCGGGAGAAATATCAGTAATCTCAGCTATGCAGATAACACCACCCTTATGGCAGAAAGTGAAGAAGAACTAAACGCCTCTTGATGAAAGTGAAAAAGGAGAGTGAAAAAGTTGGCTTAAAACTCAACATTCAGAAAACTAAGATCATGGCATCCAGTCCCATCATTTCATGGCAAATAGATGGGGGAAACAATGGAAACAGTAACAGACTTTATCTTTTTGGGCTCCAAGATCACTGCAGGTGGTGACTGCAGCCATGAAATTAAAAGACACCTGCTCCTTGGAAGAAAAGTTATGACTAACCTAGACAGCATATTAAAAAGCAGAAACATTACTTTACCAACAAAGGTCCATCTGGTCAAAACTATGGCTTTCTCCAGTAGTCATGTATGGATGTGAGAGTTGGACTATAAAGAAAGCTGAGCACTGAAGAAATGATGCTTCTGAACTGTGGTGTTGGAGAAGACTCTTGAGAGTCCCTTGGACTGCAAGGAGATCCAACCAGTAAATCCTAAAGGAAATCAGTCCTGAATAGTCATTGGAAGGACTGATGCTGAAGCTGAAACTCCCAATACTTTGTCCATGTGATGTGAAGAATCGACTCATTTGAAAAGACCCTGATGCTGGGAAAGATTGAAGGTGGGAGGAGAAGGGAACGACAGAGAATGAGATGGTTGGATGGCATCACCAACACAATGGACATGAGTTTGAGCAAGCTCCAGGAGTTGGAGATGGACAGGGAAGCCTGGCATGCTGCAGTCCATGGGATCACAAAGAGTCGGACACGACTGAGCGACTGAACTAGACTTAAAATACATAGCTCTTTGGAGCCACTTAAAAGCATACAACAAACCCATAAAACAATAGATACTGTATATGAAATCTTGAGACATGGAGAAAACAATTATATTCATAGAACTGATAAAAAATATCATGAATTTATACAGCTACAACTTTATCTGAAAGAGTAAAAATTTAAAGATGTTCTTACTCAGTATTTTGTTTTTTAAGATGTAATACTATCTTTGACAATTCTGGATAAATGATATATCACTAAACAAAGTTTCAGCAATACTAATTGCAATACTAAATTTATACAAATGAAAAACATGTTTATAGTTTATCACTATTGCCATTACAATGATACAATGTGAGACATTACTCAATAGCATGTAAATAAGGAATATTCATACCGCCTTTTAGTAAACCATAAAACAACAAAATAAGAGAGAAGCAATATAGCTTGTTTCAATATGTTAACAAATCTAGAGAAAGGTTATGTTGAAGTTAGGAGTTGTGTTAGTGCTGACAGGTCATAAAAGAGAGAGAAAGGCAAATGTTAATACTACCTATTCAACAGGAGTTCAGGGAACTATGGACAATGGACTTCACATTTTTCAGGTCCTAATGAAGAGATGAAGGTATGTTCACATGCTACTAAGGACTGAAAGTCTCTTTCTTCTGATTCTATGTCATCACAGAGAAAATATTGCGTTCTCAATGCAAATTTATCTATGGCTAGAGAATATGCAGGTTCAGTTCAGTTCAGTCACTCAGTCATGTCCGACTCTTTGCAACCCCATGGACTGCAACACGCCAGGCCTCCCTGTCTATCACAAACTACCGGAGCCCCCAAAAATAGTCTGACACTGTTTCCATTGTTTCCCCATCTATTTGCCATGAAGTGATGGGGCCAGATGCCATGATCTTAGTTTTCTGAATGTTGAGTTTTAAGGCAACTTTTTCATTCTCCTCTTTCACTTTCATCAAGAAACTCTTTAGTTCTTCTTCAATTTCTGCCATAAGGGTGGTGTCATCTGCATATCTGACGTTACTGATATTTCTCCCGGCAATCTTGATTCCAGCTTGTGCTTCATCCAGCCCAGCGTTTCTCAGGATGTACTCTGCATATAAGCAGGGTGACAATATACAGCCTTGATGTACTCCTTTTCCTATTTGGAACCAGTCTGTTGTTCCATGTCTGGTTCCAACTGTTGCTTCCTGACCCGCATACAGATTTCTCAAGAGGCAGGTCAGATGGTCTGGTATTCCCATCTCTTTCAGAATTTTCCACAGTTTATTGTGATCCACACAGTGAAAGGCTTTGGCATAGTCAATAAAGCAGAATAGATGTTTTGCTGGAACTCTCTTCCTTATTTGATGATCCAGAGGATGTTGGAATGTGCAAGTTAGTCAGAAACAAATATTTGGGTGATGTTATTTACTACTATAAATAAGTAAGGTGATCTAATGGTTTTTATAAATCATTCTGAACTTGGTAAACTGAATCATCCTTTCCTCTTCTCTCTCTCATATCCAATAATCAATCTATCAAAAATATATCCAGAATCTGACCCATCTTAAACAGCTCCACCACTAGTGCAAGCCACCATCATGTATTTGCCAAGTATTATTGTAAAAGCCTCCTTATTGTTCTCCCTGGCTCAAGTTCCATCTATTTTCCTTAGGAGTTATAGTGAGTTTTCAAATACAATACAGAATATGCCATTCCTTTACTCAAACTCTTTAATAGTTGCCTGTCTCATCTTAGGAAAATTTAAAACCTTACATATCTTATAGATTTGACTCATAGCTGCCTTTCAGAGTTCATCTGCTTTCATTCTCTTTGTGGTGTGTCTCAATGGCCTCCTTTGCTGTGCTGTAAATACTATAGGCATATTCCTACCTCAAAGCCTCTTAACTGCTCCCCTCTGCTAGAAATGTGCTTTCTTCAAATAGCTACAAGGCATTTCCTCTTAATTCCTTCAGGCCTCTTCTCAGTGTCACCCCACCAGTAAGTTATTGTCTATTCAGTGTACTGAGAGATAGGAAGGGATGGATAAAGCTTAGAAGTAGCTAAGAAAAATAAATACAAATATAAACAAATGTTTATAGAAACTTTTTTATAATAGCACCAAACTAGAAACAACCTAGACGTCTTCCAATGAGTAAACAAACTGTGGCACTTCCATACCAAACTACTTATTAATAAAAGAGAATGAACTATTGATATATGCCAACAATCCAGATAACTCTCTACAGGATTATGTTGTGTGAAAAAAGCTAATCTCAAAAGTGAAATACTGTATGATTAGATTTATACGTTCTTGAAATGTCAGAATTACAGAGAAGGGTTAGTGGCTGCCAGGGTTAAGGGGGTATGTGAAGGGGTTGGGGTAGAAGGTAAGTGGATATGGCTATAGAGAGACAACATAAGTGCTGTATAATAAATGTCTATGTCCCCTATAATTCTGTATGCTGAAGCTCTGATTCTCAGTGCAATGTTTCTGAGGTAAGGCTTCTCAAGGTAATTAGGTCACGAGAATGGAAGCCTCATGAGAAGGATTAGTGCCTTTGTAAGAACAGATAAGAGAGACAGTCCCTTCTCTCCAGCATGTAAGGCTGCAGCAAGAAGGTAGCCATCTGCAAGTCAGAAAAAGACCTTCATCAGAACTCAACCATGCTATACTGTCACTCTGATCTTAGACTTTCCAGCCTATAGAACTGTGAGAAGTAAAATCCTATTGTTTAAGCCACCCAGTCTGTGGCACTTTCCTATAGTAGCCTAAACTAAGACAATGAGAGATTCTTGCGATGGATCTGTTATTGTCAGTATGTTGGTTGTGGTATTGCAGTACAGTGTTTTGGGGGAACTGTGTAAAGGTATATGAGATCTCTTTATATTATTTGTTACAATGACATATGAATTTCCAGTGATCTCAAAAGTTTTATTTTTTTTTTAAAAAAGAGGGTTGAACACAGGAGCCTACACAATGTGTTCAAATTCAAGGTTGGTCATATGCTAGCTGTGAGACCTGCAGTAAGTTAAGTAACACCCCCATGTTTCAGTTTCTTCAACCATTAAATGGAGGTGATAACAGTGCCAATACTCACAAGGTTAATTAACTAATATACATAAAGATCTTAGAACCATATGTGTCACTACACACATGTGATCCATTATTAACAATTCTTCAGAGAACATTTTCTGCTATATTGTCTATTATAAATACAATCCTTATTCACAGTTATGTTCTAAGTGCCTAAAACACTGTCCAGCACACGATAAGCACTTGAACAAACGAATGGTCCTGAGAGATGTATTTGCTTCCAGTGCACGGATAAAATCACTCCTCTGAATATCCAAGTTTGAGAATATCACATGTCAAAGCTTTCCTTTTATATTTGTATAGTTTGTATAGTTGATTACGGATGACCACAAAAATTCTCCTCAGCATTAGAGAATTTCTCCTCCTTTCTTTCTCATGAAATCTTCCTTGGCTTAAAATCCATTCGTATTATATCCATCTTGATTGAAAGAGCTGACGGATATATTGTTAATCTCCTCCTTCTCTATCTCTATAATATTACAGATATGAATTATGATTAATAAGGCCACTAGTCTTAAAAGTTTATAGGTTTCTTCTAATAACTCTAATGATCTCCTTTATGCATACAAAAATTGATTGGAATTAATGGAAAGAATTGAGATACTTTACTACAAGTTGTAAGTATGTATTAGCCATACAGTCAGCCTTCTGTAAATGTAGATGCAGAAACACCTTGATATTAATACCTTGATATGACAAATACCTTGACAGGACTGACTGTTCCATACCATTTTATATAAGGGATTTTAGCATCCAAGGATTTTGATGTCCTTGGAGGGGGATGTAGTTCCTGAACCAATTCGCCACAGATACTGATTATATATTATAATATATCTATAATATATAGACACTAATTATATATTAACTATATATATAATATATATTAGCTATATATAACTACAGATTAAACTGATATGTTAAATCTCAAAGAGATTCTAGGTATCATAATTTAATGCTTTAAGAAGCATAAAGTCAGTAAAATAAGATATTTCACAGTTAACACAAAAACAGTTTCCTAATTAAAAAGTTTGAAAAATATTCACTAAAAAGATTGGCTAATTGTCCGTTGGGACTGTACACTATCTGAGTCCAATTTAAGATGGTTTCCTCCTCAATTTCTTCTCAGTAACTAAAGAATTTTGTTGTTGTTATGTTCCTAAGTTTTGTTCAGCTCTTTGAACTGTAGCATGTCAGGCTCCTCTGTCCTCTACTATCCCCCAGGGTTTGCTCAAATTTATGTCCCCTTAGTTGGTGATGTGATCAAATTTATGTCCCATTAGTTGGTGATGCTATCAAACCCATCTCATTCTTCACCTACCCTTTCTCCTTTTGCCCTCAATCTCCTTTTGCCAGCATCGGGGTCTTTTCCAAAGAGTTGGCTCTTCGTACCAGGTAGCCAAAGTACTGGAGCTTTAGATCCAGCATCAA
Source organism: Cervus elaphus (assembly GCF_910594005.1). NCBI lineage: Eukaryota > Metazoa > Chordata > Mammalia > Artiodactyla > Cervidae > Cervus > Cervus elaphus. The sequence continues at coordinate 29,951,282 of NC_057829.1, read as the reverse complement.
TCCTTCCAACGAATATTCAGGGTTGTTTTCCTTTAGGATTGACTGGTTTGATCTCCTCATAGTCCAAGGGACTCTCAAGAGTCTTTTTCAGCATCACAATTTGAAAGTATCAGTACACTGGCGCCCAGCTTTCTTTATGGTCCAGCTCTCACATCCATATACAACTACTAGAAAAACCATAGCTTTGACTAGATGGACCTCTGCTAGCAAAATAATACCTCTGATTTTTAATATATTGTGTAGGTTTGTCATAGAAATTATATGAATTTTCAACTGGAAATAATTTTAAATGTAGAAAAGTTCCAAAAATAAAAATTGTACAAGAACACCCATATACATATGCTTTTTACTCCAGTTCCCTGTTAACATTTTTATTTCATTTGCTTTATTTATTTGCACTTGTTAGTACTGACTTTCTTTATTTGTGTGCATTTTCTAATGTCTCCTGGTTATTAAGTTGAGATAATGCACTCTAGACAGAATATTGCATAGGCGACATTGTGTCCTCCTCAGAGAACCTCATCAGTAGACATACATTGGCCATCTGACTGTCATTGGTGATAATTTTCATCACTAGGGCTTGACATCTTCAATGCATTACTGCTATTTTTCAACCCTACAACTAATAAACATTCTTTGGGGAGCCACTGTAAGACCATGCAAATATCCTCCTCCTCATCAACCTGTTGCCTCTACTGATGATTTTTACTTGATCTAATTTTTACCCTGGAAGCTGCAAAACAATGTCAGGTTTGTTTTCAGTTTTGCTTTTTTCCAACTCCACGACACCTTCCACATCTGCCATTCAACCTGCAGCATTCTACTGGAGGCAAGATGCCTTCTTTTTCTTGTTTTCTTCCTTTTTCTTCCTCCCTCCCACCGACGATTGGCATAATCTCACAACACTCTTTTTTCTGAAAGGTTCATAATTCATTATGGTATTTAATTATTTTGATGCTCAAATTGTCCCAAATTTGGCCAATGGGAGACCTTTTGGATTAGGTCTTTCCTATATAGTTAAGATAAATCATCCATCATTATTTTGAATGCTTCCTTTGTGATGTTATACTTGGCCCTGGAATCTGCCATTTCAACAGGGAGTCCTGATTTTTTTTTTGAAGTGGTGTCATGGGTTGAACTGTGCCCCACAAGAAGATATGTTTAAGGCCTAACTGCTGGTATTACTTGTAAATGCAGGCTTACTTGGAAATAGAGTTTTTGCGGATGTAACCAAGAGGAGACCACACCGTGTGAGACCTAAGCCAATGACTGGGGTCCTTATAAGAAAAAAGAAATCTGGACATAGAGAAAATGCATGCGACAACAGAGGCAGAGACTAGAGTTATGTTGCCACAGGGCAAGGAACTTCAAGGATTACAGGCAACCACTGGAAGTTACAAGAAAGGCATGGCAGAGATTCCCCCTTGACCCCTCTAAGATCAAGAATTAACCAAACCCTGCCAGCACATTGATTCTGAACTTCTAGACTCCTGACTGGTGAGAGAATAAATTTCTGTTGTTTTAAGTTTCTGGTAATTTCTTACAGTAGCCCTAGGGAGCTAAAGGAATGGGATACGGTGCTGGCTGTGTCATTACTACTTGAGCAACTTTCCTCCTTTGTCCACTTGGCAAGAGAACTAGGGCATAAATGTGTATACAGTCACACAAACACACACGTATATATACAAGTACGCACACACATAAGTCACTTATACACAGGACTGTACGTATTTACACAGATACCTCTAATCCAATCCATCCCCACAGGATTCTTTTCTGTCTTCACTCATTCTATTTGTATGTCCATTTTTCCACAGTGATAATACAGGCTCCAAACAATATTAACTCAATTACTCATTTGCTCAAAATAGTTTCAGCATTAGTTTGCTCATACCACCAAAATAAACAAACGGAATAAAGAAAAAAATTCAAGATGTGTATGCAATACTGTTTGCCTCTCCCATTCTGCCCCAAACTGAGGATATACCATCCAATATTGTGTTAATAAATTACTTGAATTACTCCTCCCTTCTTTCTTCTTTATCTTTCACGGTATACAGTATTCATTTGACTTCTGATAAACAATTATGTTCATTTGCTTTAGTACTCTTAGTTTTAGATCTGCTATCTCACTGATATAATTTTTCTTTAACCTGTTGAATACACAGCAGTGGTTTAGTTGCTAAGTCATGTCCAACTCTTGTAACCTCATGGGCTGCAGACCGCCAGGCTCCTCTGTCCATGGGATTTCCCAGGCAAGAATACCAGAGTGGGTTGCCATTTCCTCTTCCGGGGGATCTTCCCGACCCAGGGATTGAACCCATGTCTCCTGCATTGCAGGCAGATGTTTTACTGCAGAGCCATCAGAGAAGCCCTTTGAACAGGTAGGATATTAACAAAATTTGAAACTATACCAAGAAAATAAACTCCAAGAAGTGTCATGTGAGATCCATATCTCTTCCACCACACTTTCTGCCACTTACAGATTACTGATTTTATTGTTCTGTTTACCCTTCCTGCATATATGCATGTTTTATTTTCCCTTTTTCTTACACACAAAAATAACACTACATGTGCTCTTTTGTGCTTTCATTTTGTATCTTATTTCCTGGATATCAATTCATTTCTATTTATAAAAAAGCTGCATTGTACTCTATAGTGTGCATGTACCATGGTTTATTCAATCAATCTCCTATGACTGGTCATTAATATACATTCTAATATTTTTACAATTTTAAATACTGAAATAAATAATCTTTACAAATTATTTCAACATACCATAAGGACTGGATTCTTGGTTTAAACTAATTTATATTTATGAAGATGTTTTTCTTTACTCTTGTGTAATGGGGTATGGGCATCTTGTGGAGTAATTTTTAATGACATGAGCAAACATTCCTTAAATATTAAGAAATAAAAATCATATTATGAAACAGAAGATATAGCACGATGCAAATTATATAAAAACTCAACGGGACACATGCATGCACAAAGAAACAAATGTGTGATGGGATTATGGGGGTTTTAATGTTCTTTGCTGTACTTTTTGTATGTCTCAAGTTTAATGTAATCATCATGCATTACGTTTATAATACAAAAAAACCAATAAATTATATTTGCATACAAGAAGTAGTTCTATTTTTGGTAGTCAAGCTGACTTTAGGTACCATAATAACAAAGCCCTTTTGCTGAAAACAACAAACGATGAGTTAAAAATAAAAAGAAAAGAATCTATTTTGTTTTGAAATGCATTGCTAGGTTGACACAGAACACTCAGAAAGCTAAAACAAAGTAAAAACGGAAATCCAGGGAGGTAAGCAAACAGCCAAATGTCTTTCATTCTAGGGACATGTCAAATTCCATGAATTGAGCTTTACTTTTTACAGCCATGTACAGAGTTGGCAGCAGTATCCTGGAAATAGCTTGTGGGAGCAAACTATACGTATCTCTTCGCAAATTCATGTTCAATGACTTCACATTGGTAGTTTGAAATTAGTTGTAACATAAAATTGAAAAATACTGCAAATCAAGACTTTTTTTTTTCCCTCTAGAAAGCAAGTTTTAAAATCCTTACCAGCATACTACTGAACCTGAGATTTAGAAATGAAATCTTAGGTAACCTAAGATAGGGAGACTATAGATCTCAACATAAAGCTGAAACTCTAAAGAGTTGCACACTCAGTGTAACAGTGAAACAGAAGGAAGCCTATCCCAAAGAAAGAGGCAGCAAGGAAATCTGTATGTTTCAAACCTGCTGATGGGTGAAGGTAAAATTTAACCACAAGCCCACCACCCTCATAGAAGTTTATAGGTCTAGAAATCATACTACCTGTGCAGCCCACAAAAGTTTAAGCCTAAAATTTATCTGAATGTGTGTCCATGTTGACAATATTTCTAGGGTTCTGGCAGATTCCCATGCAAATCCTATCTCTGGAAACTCACCTTCATCTCAGCCTCAAAAATACTACAAATAATGGATATGAGCTCACACATAAAACATAAGGGAGTCTGAGCAAGAGCCAGCAGAAACAAAAAACAACAAAATCAGAATTTCAAAAGATTCAACTATTAGGCCAGGCAAAAAATAAAAAATAAGTTTAATATATTTTAAAAAATAAAAGGAAGAAGTATAAACAAGGGAAAGGAGTCAGAGTTTACCAAAATGATGAAACAAGAATCTGAAAGAAATAAAAATGAAAAATAAAGTCATGGATATTAAAAAACTCAATGGAGAGGCAAAACAGAATACTAGACACTAGTGAAGACATAATCAGAAACATCAGAAAATACATCATAATCCAGAAAGTAGCAAAGATAAGACAGGGAAATTATGTAAGTGATTAAAGGTTTTGTAATAAAATGATCCGGGATACAAATATGGTTAAGTTATAAAGAAAATCACAGGAATAATATTCATAAAACTCAAGATTTTATAAGCCTCAATACCTTGGGGCTGGAGAGAGAGAGGGGATCATAGGATCAAATACAGATTTAAAGATACTGGCAAATTTCTGTTTCCTAAGATGGGTGGTAGGTACACAGGTTAATTTTTACATAAAGTTTTATTTGGGAATAATTTTAGATATATAGGGAAACGTCAAACTTAGTAAAGAGAGTTTCCAGATGCTCCTATTCCGGTTTGCCCTAATGTTAACACCTTACATTACCATGGTATATCTGTCCAAACAAAGAAGCCAACTTGTTGTACTGCTATTAACTAAAGTCCAGACTTAATTAATCTTCACCAGTTTTTATACTAATATCCTTTTCTGTTCTGGTTCCAATCCAAGAAACCACTCTGTGCTTAGTTGTCATATCTCTTTAGTTTCCTCTTATCAGTGTCAAATTCTTAGTCTTTCCTGATTTTTTTAATCTTAAAAGTTCTGAGGAGTACTGAATGGTATTTCTTAAGAGTTTTCATCAGTTAGATTAGTGTGATGTTCTCATGATTAGATGGGGGTGAAGAATACAAGATACTAGAAGTTCATTTTCCCTGTTTCAGTCATAGAATCAGCCATTTCTCCAAGGAACCCTGGATCCTTTTAGTGGAGAATAGTATTTTCCAACACAGGTCTGGGTGCTGAGTGTGTCTGTTGCTTGGGGTATCACTGCTTCTAAGCCTTCTTAGTTGACAGATCTAGGAAACATACATATGTACACTAACCCATGTACACACATGTATCTGTAATTATTTCTATACATTAGCTGAACAAGAATTCATACTATTATCTCCAACTCTAACTCAGTACCAAGAGTTTTTTCCAGTTTCCCCCCACCCCGGGTTATCGTGTATATCTTTAACATCTCTCTCCAACAGTGAGAAACCTGAATCACACTATCCATCATCTATTTCAACAGTTGTCCAACTCCAGTATATATACAAAGTGGGCTCAGAATTATTAACTCATACGCCTATAAGAAACAAATTTGCCAAATACAGTGTTTCTATAGTGTTCCTTTGTATTTAACTTAACATTTTCCAGTCAAGACACCATTTCCCAAGTTACTTAGGTCAGCTTCTTTTTTCTGCACCCCTCCAGTAAGGTAATATATTTGGAACACAGATTCATTTCTCAGTTCAGTTCAGTCACTCAGTCATGTCTGCCTCTTTGCGACCCCATGAATCACAGCATGCCAGGCCTCCCTGTCCATCACCAACTCCCAGAGTTTACTCAAACTCATGTCCATCGAGTCAGTGATGCCATCCAGCCATCTCATCCTCTGTCATCCCCTTCTCCTCCTGCCCCCAACCCCTCCCAGCATCAGGGTCTTTTCCAATGAGTCAACTCTTCACATGAGGTGGCCAAAGTATTGGAGTTTCAGCTTCAGCATCAGTCCTTCCAATGAACACCCAGGACTGATCTCCTTTAGGATGGACTGGTTAGATCTCCTTGAAGTCCAAGGGACTCTCAAAGAGTCTTTCCCAACACCACAGTTTAAAAGCATCAATTCTTTGGCGCTCAGCTTTCTTTATAGTCCAACTCCCACATCCACACATGACCACTGGAAAAACCACAGCCTTGACTAGACGGACCTTTGTTGGCAAAGTAATGTCTCTGCTTTTTAACACGCTATCTAGATTAGTTGTAACTTTCCTTCCAAGGAGTAAGCGTCTTTTAATTTCATGGCTGCAATTACCATCTGCAGTGATTTTGGAGCCCCCCAAAAATAAAGTCTGACACTGCTTCCACTGTTTTCCCATCTATTCCAGATGTTCAAGTTGGTTTTAGAAAATGCAGAGGAACCAGAGATCAAATTGCCAACAACTGCTTGTTCATTGAAAAAGCAAGAGCTCCAGAAAAACATCTATTTCTGCTTTACTGACTATGCCAAAGCCTTTCACTGTGTGGATCACAATAAACTGTGGAAAATTCTCAAAGAGATGGGAATACCAGACCACCTGACCTGCTCTTGAGAAACCTATATGCAGGTCAGGAAGCAACAGTTAGAACTGGACATGGAACAACAGACTGGTTCCAAATAGGAAAAGGAGTACATCAAGGCTGTATATTGTCACCCTGCTTATTTCACTTATATGCAGAGTACATCATGAGAAATGCTGGGCTGGAAGAAGCACAAGCTGGAATCAAGGCTGCAGGGAGAAATATCAATAACCTCAGATATGCAGATGACACCACCCTTATGGCAGAAAGTGAAGAGGAACTAAAAAGCCTCTTGATGAAAGTGAAAGAGGAGAGTGAAAAAGTTGGCTTAAAGCTCAACATTCTTTTCTCAAAGTCTGTCCTAATTCTAGGATTCCCTACATTAAGAAATATTTTCACCTTAACTCCTTGTGACGTACAGTCTATGGGTTTTAATAAATGCACAGCATCATGTACCTACCACTTGAGTATCATACAAGAACAGTTCAATCACGACAAAAATTGATCTGGATGTCTTCTTTGTAGCCAATGATTTTCTTTGCCCAACATTTATAATTTTAATATCTCCATGATTATAAATCAGAGTGTAAGAATTAAAACTCTTGATTTTTTATAAAATAAAACCTAAAACTGTGGGGAAAGGCCATGCTTAAACATTATGGGGGAGTGCTTATACTGTATCACTTTAGAGTTCTAGACTGGAGAAAAGACATGAGATCAACTTTGACGTTGTTCATGGTGGGGAGCTGGGGTCTAGTCCCAAGCACCTATTTTATATGTTTATAAAGTATTCTCCAGGGAAAGACTCTATAAGTTTTGCTCACACAAATATTTAGTATTGAACTGTAAATTGTTTACTAGAGAGATATTAAAAAAAACAAACCAACACCACAACTACAGTGTAAGGACAATAAACTAGAAAACTATCTTACAGACTATTCAATTTGGTATATCAATCATGTGGCTATTTGATTTTAGTAGATATGCTAATATCTACCCCATATCATAGATCTGAAGAATTCAGGTTCAGAAGGATAGCTCAAGTAGATTGACAGTTAAGAGAAAAAAAACAATAAAAATCTTCAACTTGTTTATTTGTAACCTCTTAATTTACATTTAGGTACTTAGTTAAGTCAGTATAGATTTCGCATATATTTGATTTCATATACAAATTGTATATGAAATCATGGCCCCAAAGGTACTTGTCATCTGGAGATATGATTAACTATATAGGTCTAAGCTGCGCAAGTCAGTTGCTGGCAGTATTATCATCAAAGACTTTTTAGCTTTCTCCCCCTGGTGGTAATGTATGCATTAACACTTTAAATAATATTTGGATAGAATCTTAATGCTTTATGTTTATGGCTGCTACAGTCAATTATAGAGGCCAATTTTGGGATAAGAGTGGATTTAAATGAAATAGAAACAGATCTCAAAACTCTGCTAAAGGAAGCACTTTTCTCCTACAGTTCCTCTCCACGCCCCCCCGCCCCAAAAAAATGCAATTACAACCATTACATCATTGTAAATTACATGCTGGAGTTATCTCAGTAGGTATCTGCCAAATGTAAAACTTACAGAAGGTATTCAATGTAATAATAATGCTTTATCATTTTAATTACAAACTCTTTAAAAAAACTCCCTAAAGTGCACCAATTGGGGTGGTCTAAATGAACAGTAACTTAGTAGCTTAAGGGTAGTAAAAAAAAGATTGAACTACCAAATTTTATCATACTTATAGCAGCTGTCTTCCTGCCTCTAGGAAGCTAAGTATTTAACAAAGCAGACAGCTTGGCATTGGCATCTGATTAGCAGTGTGTGTATTGTCAGATAGAATGTGCTTGGCTCTTTTGTTTCAGGGTTTGATTAGAAATCTGGAGAGTAGTGGCATCATGTAACTTTATTCTCAAGGTTGTAAAAGGTAAATAAACTGTGATGCTTCATCTGAACATGAAAGACTGATTAATGTCATTCTGGTAATATACTTTATCAAATTCTAGAAAATATCAAGGAATTCTTTTTCTATATTTAAATACATCAAACATTTATTTAAACAGGCAGATCTTAAAATCATTTTAGTTAAATATTTTAAATATTAAAAAATTTTACAATGGGGTCTTTGAAGCATAATGAGTCCTATAATTAAAATACTGTTGTTGGAGAAGAAGAGTAGTCGTTTTAAGCACATAAATACAAGATTCTATTCCTAAAATTATCAACAGTATAAATGAAGATTCATAAAAATTTTTTAAATGCTTATGAACATCTTATTGGGAAAATAATGCTTTCTTGAAAGAATAATATTGTTTTGATGCAGATACCCACACATTAAACTATAAAAGGGTGACTCTCATTACCTTCTCCCCACAAATTTCTTTGAAAATTTATTACAAATGATTGTGCTTATTGCCAGAGTTCAAAATCAGTAGAGTCTATGCAAACAATCTACTTCAATGAGAAGTACATTCTTTTACTCTATCAAATCCTTCAGAGGTAATCGGACTAGATGTTTTATTCAACAGGGCTGAAGAAAATTGTTCTACAATAGGTTAATTCAAAATGGCAGCATAGAAAATGCATCTGTCAGTGGGGATCAAATTACAGGGCAAGCTCCTCTCAATGCTTAGAAAAACAAGTCTGCAGTTCTACAGATTATGTGCCTGTGTGTGTTTAAAGGGGTGGGAAAGGAGCTAAATATCTGAGCTAACCTCCAATTAAAGTCAATCATAAAAACAGCCAATTTAATGAGTGCGGATTTCTTTGGGTAATTATAACACCAACCACTTTTTTCTCTTTTAAATCTGTAATTCTGCCTTCTTGTTATTGCTTGCTTTGTCATTAATCGCCTCAGGACCTTGATTTCCTAGCAACAGACTGCCACCAAACATTTGGCTCCTGTTCAACATTTTCTTTGTGAAAAATGGCACTGCTGTTGCCGCCTGGGCTGCTGCAGCTAGACTGGCTGTGTAAGTGCTCTAATAATGTATTCTACTGAAAAAAAAAAAATCACATGATATGGGGTGCAATGACTGAGCTCAGTTAATTACTGAGCTGAGAAGTTTATCTACAATCAAAAAGCTGTTGAGGAGAAGGGGGATATAAGGATTAAAAAGGTGCTCCTCCTATTATCAATAATTTGCAGGTGAGAATTTACAAAGAAATATTTTATTCTTGAGTTGACAGGTTTCTGTTTAAGTTTATTTAGGAAAGGGTACACAAAAGGCCAACGTCCCTCAAACGCTGCTTGACAAATTCTTTCTCCACAAAATAGTCCCAAACACACAAAAGAATCACAGAACAGATTGCTGCAGTTTTAAAAAGGAAATTATGTATCTGGCGGTTGTTTCCCTTCTACTTAAGGAAAAAAATCATATGTATATGTAAATATACTATGAGATGAGAGAATGAGGTTTTCATTCACAATATGAACACTAAACATGATAAAAACAGAAAAAGATACTGTGTTTTGATATATTATGTATCTAAATAACTATTGTATAATCCATGATAAGAGAAAAAAAGATGCTTATCATTATTTCTGAAGTGATTCAATTAGAACTGAAAGAAACCAAACCTCATAATTGGATACCCAGTGAAAATGTAGATATTTTCTCATTTTTTACTTAGTAGATTTATCAAGATTCTCCATGCCTTAGAAATACTACCGCCTCCAGAATGATAGTTATGGAAATTAACATGGCATGTCAGATATGGTTCGCTGAAACCTTGCTTTAGTTCTTAGAAATATGGCTTTATAGGACTGGCATGTTTCAGGATTGCTGTCAGGATATGATAATTTAATAAACCCAAGGGTACACTAAGTATTATGGAAGCATCTGTGAAACTAGTAAGTTAGTGGACATTTCGATTCTCACCAACGTCTACATAGTGTATTAAAAAAAACTTCCCACAAAGCATAGTCCCAATTTGGCTCATATGAGGAAGTAAAAATGCTGTGGTCTACCTGAAAACATCGCAATGGCCACTTTGACAGGCTGAATGAATTAAAGATATTTGAATAATTTTATAGAATTCTGTTCTTCTATCCCTGGCACTAAACAACATGATTTCACCACTGGGCCTGATTCTCCATTTTAACACTTTTTCACAAAATCTAATTCTTGAATGATATAAGAAAACAAGCATATAGACACAACTAGAGAAGCTTTAGAAGTCCAGAATGGACATTTTCTAATATGGAACTATAACTGGAATTATATATCACTTCATTCACTATTTACTATAACAGGGGTTAGTGACCTGGGCTCCATTAATTAGGAAAAAGTCTTATATCCATGAACTATCAAAAACTCTACAAAAATTTTATGAGTAAATATATCTTTCTGGAATGGTTCAAAACTCAGAAAAAATTAAAATCTACTATACTAAGCAGATACATCTGCCTGAGAAATGCTGGCTGAAACAAATGCCTGAGAAATACATTTTTAAGCAAAATAATATTTTAAAGATTTAATTTAGTTTATCATTATCAAATTAAATAAATATTAACCTTAGAAGAAACTACATATCTATAAAAATATTTATTTTTGTAGGATGAATAATGGAATATATGGGACTCTTCTAGTTTGTATATATATGTCTTTCTGAAAAGACTGAGCCATGATATTTTTGTTGGGTTACTATATATTCATATTTTGTTTTAATTGTGACTAATTCTGTCATGTCCCTTAAAGTTAACAATAATAATACAAGTTGGTCTTATGTTATTTATAGAATGAAGTAAGAAATAATAATTTGAAAAATAAATACATAAAAAGACTCATCAGGACAGCAGGGTTAAAAAGAGGTGGGAGATTAGACAAAATTTGTGTTTGGACTAAAGGTTTTTATAGGGGAAGATGGGAGAGAGAAAAGTGTTCAAGGGTTTATCAAAATTTAAACAAAAACTTGTGCCAGCAATCTGCACATGAGGAATGAAATTTGGAAAAGTAGTAATCTATCTTTTAAAACATCTTCAACTATTTAGGATTTGCTAATGCTCCTAATTATATTAGGACAAAGTCAGTGAAAAAGTTAATATGAATACATCCAAGGGGTAGAGAGAAAACACTAGATAGACACAAGAGGTTAGAGTCAAATGAGCCCTGTTACATAGTTTAGAAACCTATACTGATCTGAAATTATACTAATCTGAAATTGGATGATAGCAAATATGAATTTAATAGGTCTAAGTAAGTACTGAAAAGGAAGAAAACTTTTCTCATGTTTTCATCCCACTTTACCAAATACAATTTTTAAAGCTTCATCTACTACACGTCATCCAGCTAGATCAGAAAAAAAAATTAAGAGCTATTTTAAAGAACTGACTCCAAAACATGTAATATTATATTTAGAACAAATAAATGAGAACAAAAGATTAAAAGCCACTCTTTATAGAGTATCTGCAAAGGAGAAATAGGTAAAAGGAAGAAAACAAAGAAGACTTATTATGACTACTTCTACTATGTGTGTCAAAGAACAAAGAAATAAATTCACTGTCTAATTAGGAAAATTATGTAATCTATAGCCATAATACTTGAATCATAGAAACAATTATACAATATGGATATAAAATTGAATGCTGGAACCATGGAGAGTAACTGTGAATGGGTACAAAGTTTCTTTCTGTGGTGATGTTAAAGTTTTAAATTATAGTGATGGCTGCAGAACTCTGAATATATCAATACTAATAATCACCGAATTGTACACTTTAAACATGTGAACTTTATAGGACATAAATATCTCAAAAAAGCTGCTATAAAGAGATTAAATCCAATTTTATTTATCTATTGTAGAAGAACAGACACAACAGAACATATGGCTTACATCATATTAAGCTATAAAGAATATACAATAAAATATGCTAGAAAAAAGATATATGTCTACAGATACTAGACTGTTTATGTCCAATTTATATACAATATCAAAGACGTGACAATTAGCATGTAAAAATGTATACTATCATCACAATGCTTATAAATTTCCCCTCTTAAACATGTTTATTAAAGAGATTTAATAAACATTTTCTCAAGCAATTGCTGATTGACCTGAAATATATAAATTGAAGCAGAAACACTTCAGTAGATGGTTTATTAATTCATTTGGGGTTCTGTAAAAGAACCTACTGTCTAAACAATTAATTGTTATACATATAGACATGGTGGCTCAATGATAACAAATCCACCTGCCAATGTAGGAGACGCACGAGACATAGGTTTGATCCCTAGGTCAGGAAGATCCCCTAAAAGAGGAAAAGGCAACACATTCCAGTATTCTTGCTGAGAAAATCCCATGGAAAGAGGAGCCTGGTGGGCTACAGTTCCAGGAGTCACAAACAGTTGAACATGACTGAGTGCACACACACCTACATATAAGAACCTATTGTCTTAACAATTAACTGCTATACATATGTTTATTTTCCCACCTTCTAAGGCAGTTAGCACACAGTATGCTTTCCAACATTACATAAAATTCCAAGACTTAATTATAAAGCCACAAGTTTAAAACACAAACACTTTCAATCTTTAGAGTCCAAAGCTTCTTTAATCAATACTATCTTAGCTCTACTAAGCAAGTAAAAAGATGATTCTGTCTAGCTGAAGATAAGTTTACTTTAATATTCCATATATTCATCCCTCCTACTATAGAGTTTTACTTTTGATACCTGCTAAAAATGAGACTCAAGAAAAATTATAGGCATATAGGAGTAAACTGGCTTTCCAGGTGGTGCTATTTAAACCACCTGTTAATACAAGAGACATAAGAAATTCAGGTTCAATCTCTGGGTCAGGAACATCCTCTGGAGGAGCACAAGGCAACCCACTCCAGTATTCTTGCCTGGAGAATCCCAGGGACAGAGGAGCCTGAAGGGCTACACACAGAGTCGGACACAACTGAAGTGACTTAGCACAGTACAGGAGTAAACTGCTCAACTTGAAGAAAATATCTCTATATATTTTTCACAAAGTATTAGTCTAAAAAATGATACTGTTAGAGTTTAACTTGCTAGAAAAAAATTCTAGACAAACTGAAAACAAATACAATTTCTAAAAATCACATTCTCATTTGAAAAATTTTCTAGTATGAATCAAAGATTCTAATAAAGAAGAAGCAAGAACAGTAATCATTTGCGTAACTCACTGGACAGATGTAACATTCAAAAAATTTTTTCAGCTTAAAAACTGAACTCCAATGCTAATGCTTAAGAAGCAAAAGTGGAGGGAGCTAAGATGGCGGAGGAATAGGATGGGGAGACCACTTTCTCCCCCACAAATTCATCGAAAGATCATTTGAACACTGAACGCTGAGCAAACTCCACAAAACAACTTCTGATCACTAGCAGAGGACTTCAGACACCCAGAAAAGCAGCCCATTGTCTTCAAAAGGAGGTAGGACAAAATATAAAAGATAAAAAGAGAGACAATAGAGTTAGGGACGGAGATCCGTCCCAGGAAGGGAGTCTTAACAGAGGAAGTTTCCAAACACCAGGAAACCCTCTCACCGACGGGTCTGGGGGAAGTTTTCGAATCTTGAAGGGCAACCTAACTGGCAGGAAAAATAAATAAAACCCACGGATTACATGCCTAAAAACAACTCCCAGATGCTCGCGCTGCAACCAGCAAGCGGGGGCTGAACAGAGAGGAGTGGGCGGTGGCATTGCTTAGGGTAAAGACGGGCCTGAAAGCCCTGAGGGCAATCTGAGGGAGCTAACGAGAGATGGCAACTTAAACTGTGGGATGCACTACCCGCCCCTTCCCAGAACAAAGGACTGAGCAATACCAGAGAAGCGCTAGCAGGCTGCGGACCGGCCCATCTCCCTCCGGAGGCAGGAGGCAGGGGGGAGGGGAAAGGGGCAAACTCGGCCCCAGAGACTGCGTCCCCTACCAAACTGCAAACAGGCTTCCAGTCTCTAACCAAAGACTTCCTGAGATTCTGGATGGTTGACATCCGCCGGGAGGGTCGCAGCCAGAAATCAGCTTCCCAGAAGAGACACAGGGCGCACCTGACCGGCGCGGAAACTGAGGCTGGAACTGCGGAGGGGATGAGGCGCACTGCACCGGAGGAGTGTGCTTGTCCAGCTCCTGGCTGCCTGAGCTGCTCGGGCAGGGGAAGGCACAAAACGCAGGCCTTTGTGGAGTACCCGAAAACTGGAACCGCACGCAACTCAGGGCCCGCTCGCTATAGAGCAGCCTGGAGCCTGAGCAGTATAGACGGGGAAAGCACACACCCATTAGCGGGGGCAAACCCAGTGTGGCCGAAACACTGCGAGTCCTCCCCACACACGCCAGTGATATTTGTCTGCAGAGCCCCTCCCTCCCCACAGCAGGACTGGACAAACGAACCTAAACAAGAGACCACCCTCCGCCCGCTTGTGTCAGGGCAGAAATTAGACACCGAAGAGACCTGCAAACAGAAGTCAAATAAAGGGAACCGCTTTAGAAGTGACAGGTGCAACAGATTAAAATCCCTGTAGTTAACACGGACTACACTGGAAGGGGCCTATAGATATCGAGGAGTGTAAGCTGGAACAAGGAGCTATCTGAAACTGAACCAAACCCACACTGCCCGCAACAAATCCAGAGAAATTCCTAGATGTATTTTTACTATTACTATTATTTTTTTTAATTAAAAAATTTTTTTTCTTCTTTTTTTTAAAAGTCCTCTATTATTCCTCTGCTGCTGCTGCTGCCAAGTCACTTCAGTCGTGTCCGACTCTGCACAACCCCACAGATAGCAGCCCACCAGGCTCCCCTGTCCCTGGGATTCTCCAGGCAAGAACACTAGAGCGGGTTGCCATTTCCTTATCCAGCGCATGAAAGTGAAAAGTAAAAGTGAAGTCGCTCAGTTGTGTCCGACTCTTAGCGACTCCATGGACTGCAGTCTACCAGGCTCCTCTGCCCATGGGATTTTCCAGGCAAGAGTACTGGAGTTGGGTGCCATTGCCTTACTCCTCTAATACTCCTTAATTTTCATTTTTATAACCCACTATAAACTGGCAAAAAAAAAAAAAAAGGAAGGACCCTATTTTTAAAGTATTTTTACTTTATAAATATTTCATACTTTATTTTATAAATAAAAATATTTATATTTTAAAGTATATTTCATATATATTTCTTAAATTTTTTGTTTTTGTTGTTTTTTAATATTGTATTTTTAAGAGTCTAACCTCCACTCTAGATTTTTAATCTTTGCTTTTCAGTATTTGATATCAATTTTGGACATTTAAGAATCCAACCTTCAGTACCCATTTTTACTCAGGAGTGTGATTACTGGTTTGATTACTCTCTCCCCCTTTTGACGCTCCTTTTTCTCCCCCAGATCACCTCTATTTCCTCCCTCCCCCTTCTCTTCTCAATCCAATTCTGTGAATCTCTGTGGGTGTTCTGGGCTGCGGAGAACACTTAGGGAACAGAGTACTGCCTAGATCTGTCTCTCCTCTCTTGAATCCCCCCTTTTCTCCTGCTCACCTCTATCTCCTTCTTCCCTCTCCTCTTCTTCATGTAACTTTGTGAACCTCTCTGGGTGTCCCTCACTGTGGAGAATCCTTTCACCATTAACCTAGAAGTTTTATTATCAGTGCTGTATGGATGGAGAAGTCTTGAGGCTACTGGAAGAATAAGACTGAAATCCAGAGGCAAGAGACTTAAGCCCAAAACCTGAGAACACCAGAGAACTCCTGACTACAGGAAACATTAATTAATAAGAGAGCATCCAAAAGCCTCCATACCTACACTGAAACCAACCACACCTAAGAGCCAATAAGTTCCAGAGCAAGACATACCATGCAAATTCTCCAGCTACGCAGGAACATAGCCCTGAGCGTCAATATACAGGCTGCCCAAAGTCACACCAAACCCATACACCCATCTCAAAACTCACTACTGGACACTCCATTGCTCTCCAGAGAGAAGAAACCCAGCTCCACCCACCAGAACACCGACGCAAGCTTCCCTAACCAGCAAACCTCGACAAGCCAAACATCCAGCCCCACCCACTGGGAGAAACCTCCACAATAAAAAGGAGCCACAGACTACCAGAATACAGAAAGGCCACCCCAAACACAGCAATCTAAATAAGATGAAAAGGCAAAGAAATACCCAGCAGGTAAAGGAACATGAAAAATGCCCACCAAGCCAAACAAAAGAGAAGGAGATAGGGAATCTACCTGAAAAAGAATTTAGAATAATGATGATAAAAATGATCCAAAATCTTGAAAACAAAATAGAGTTACAGATAAATAACCTGGAGACAAGGATTGAGAAGATGCAATAAATGTTTAACAAGGACCTAGAAGAAATAAAAAAATCAATTAAAAATGAATGATGCAGGGGTATTCTTTCTGCCCCCTTCTGATGTCTAATGTCAGAAGCTTTCTCTATCCCTTTTATACTTTAATAAACTCTATTGCACAAAATAAATAAATAAATAAATAAAGCAATGAGCATCAGAAAAAAAAAATAAAATAAAAATGAATGATGCAATAAATGAGATCAAAAACACTCTGGAGGGAACCAACAGTAGAATAATGGAGGCAGAAGATAGGATAAGTGAGATAGAAGATAAAATAGAGGAAATAAATGAAGCAGAGAGGAAAAAAGAAAAAAGAATTAAAAGAAATGAGGACAACCTCAGGGACCTCTGGGACAATGTGAAACGCCCCAACATTCGAATCATAGGAGTCCCACAAGAAGAAGACAAAAAGAAAGGCCATGAGAAGATACTCGAGGAGGTAATAGCTGAAAACTTCCCCCAAATGGGGAAGGAAATAGTGACGCAAGTCCAAGAAACCCAGAGAGTCCCAAACAGGATAAACCCAAGGCGAAACACCTCAAGACACATATTAGTCAAATTAACAAAGATCAAACACAAAGAACAAATATTAAAAGCAGCAAGGGAGAAACAACAAATAACACACAAGGGGATTCCCATAAGGATAACAGCTGATCTCTCAATAGAAACTCTTCAGGCCAGAAGGGAATGGCAGGACATACTTAAAGTAATGAAAGAGAATAACCTACAACCTAGATTACTGTACCCAGCAAGGATCTCATTCAGATATGAAGGAGAATTCAAAAGCTTTACAGACAAGCAAAAGCTGAGAGAATTCAGCACCGCCAAACCAGCTCTTCAACAAATGCTAAAGGATCTTCTCTAGACAGGAAACACAGAAAGGTTGTATGAATGCGAACCCAAAACAACAAAGCAAATGGCAACAGGACCATTCTTATCAATAATTACCTTAAATGTAAATGGGTTGAATGCGCCAACCAAAAGACAAAGACTGGCTGAATGGATATAAAAGCAAGACCCCTATATATGCTGTCTACAAGAGACCCACCTCAAAACAAGGGACACATACAGACTGAAAGTGAAGGGCTAGAAAAAAATATTTCATGCAAATGGAGACCAAAAGAAAGCAGGAGTCGCAATACTCATATCAGATAAAATAGACTTTAAAATAAAGGCTGTGAAAAGAGACAAAGAAGGACACTACATAATGATCAAAGGATTAATGCAAGAAGAAGATATAGCAATTATAAATATATATGCACCCAACATAGGAGCACCACAATATGTAAGGCAAATGCTAACAAGAATGAAAGGGGAAATTAACAATAACACAATAATAGTGGGAGACTTTAATACCCCACTCACACCTATGGATAGGTCAACTAAACAGAAAATTAACAAGGAAACACAAACTTTAAATGACACAATGGTCCAGCTAGACCTAATTGATATCTATAGGACATTTCACCCCAAAACAATCAATTTCACCTTTTTCTCAAGTGCACACGGAAACTACTCCAGAATAGATCATATCCTGGGCCATAAATCTAGCCTTGGTAAATTCAAAAAAAATTGAAATCACTCCAGTCATCTTTTCTGACCACAGTGCAGTAAGATTAGATCTCAGTTATAGGAAAAAAAGTATTAAAAATTCCAACATATGGAGGCTAAATAACATGCTTCTGAATAACCAACAAACCATAGAAGAAATCAAAAAAGAAATCAAAATATGCATAGAAATGAATGAAAATGAAAACACAACAACCCAAAACCTATGTGACACTGTAAAAGCAGTGCTAAGGGGAAGGTTCATAGCAATACAGGCTTACCTAGAGAAACAAGAAAAAAGTCAAATAAATAACCTAACTCTATACCTAAAGCAATTAGAGAAGGAAGAAGTTAAGAACCCCAGGGTTAGTAGAAGGAAAGAAATCTTAAAAATTAGGGCAGAAATAAATGCAAAAGAAACAAAAGAGACAATCAATCAATGTAATACACCACATTAACAAGTTGAAAGATAAAAACCATATGATTATCTCAATAGATGCAGAAAAAGCCTTTGACAAAATTCAACATCCATTTATGATAAAAACTCTCCAGAAAGGAGGCATAGAAGGAACATACCTCAACATAATAAAAGCTATACATGACAAAACCACAGCAAACATTATCCTCAATGGTGAAAAGTTGAAAGCATTTTCCTTAAAGTCAGGAACAAGACAAGGGTGCCCACTCTCACCACTACTATTCAACATACTTTTGGAAGTGTTGGCCACAGCAATCAGAGCAGAAAAAGAAATAAAAGGAATCCAGAGGGGGGGATCGGGATGGGGAACACATGTAAATCTATGGCTGATTCATGTCAATGTATGGCAAAAACTACTACAATATTGTAAAGTAATTAGCCTCCAACTAATAAAAATAAATGGGGAAAAAAAAAAGAAGCAAAGAATTAACAGTCTTTTTCTCTCTCTCTATCTTGTATCCAAGTTAAAGATGGATGTCTTTTAACACACAGGTTGGGGTTTTACTTGAAGATATGTCAAATTGGTACATAAAACTCTAAATTCCTGAATGACACAGATTCATATGTACAGCATCCCCCTTATCTGTAGAGAATATGTTCCAAGAATGTCAAGGTATACTTGAAATTGCCAATAGTACTAAACACTTTATAGACTACATTTTCCTCAGCATCACTATTCTTGCACTTTGGGGCCATTATGAAATACGGGTTATTTGAACACAACCACTGCGATGGTTCACCTAATAACTGAGATGGCTACTAAATTACTAACGGGCAAGTAGCACACAACGTTGATGTGATGGACAAAGGACAGAGCAAGACGGCACAAGACTTCATCATCCTATGCAGAATGGTGCACAATTTAAATTTATAAATTGTTATTTCCAGAATTTTCCATTTACTATTTTCAGGCCAAAGATGACCATGGGTAACTGAAAGCACAAAAAGGAGAACCACAGATAAGGGTGTGGTGGGGGGACTACTATACTAAATGTCAGAAATTATACACAGACATGTAATGCTCCAGATAGGAGGGGGAAAAATGTTTCTCATTTTATATTTTGACTTTATAAATGTTAGGGTTTTTTCTTTCTGAAAGAGGGGAATTCTTCCTGGAAGAATCTGCCTCTCTGTAAATTGAATCAAGTGCAAAAACTAGGGTCGAGAATGAATGTAATTGCAGCTAGAATTCTGCTTCTATTTCTACTCAGTTATCCACAATTGTTAAATCACTCTTGTATTTATTTAATGTCTGGCACTCTCAAAATAGCCTTTCAAGAACTTCCTTCTCTTTTTCCATCACCGTCACACCATGAGCCAGACAGAAAAATCATATTCTTGGCTATGTATGAGAGCAGAATGAGGCTGAGTGTCCACTGGTAGATTCTAGGAAAATGGACATTCAGTAATATTGCAATTGAAACATCCACTTATCTGTCCGTTCATCCATTACCCATTTACTGAGTTCCAGATATCGTGTTGATGTCTGGAGAGATATAGGTAAACAAAACCCAAGTCCTTGGCTTGGGAGGTCACAGTCTTGTCAGGAAGAAGGGAAGATGTCTGTGGAAGTGAATGTAGGCATCCTCATCATCCAAATTTAACCTTTTAAAACAGCGTGGGATTGCATATTTTCAGGTCTTGTGTATTTCAATATACTCCCCTGTTTTAAACTGGGAAAAAAATGTGTCCCCAAAGGAGAAGGGGACCGCAGAGATGAGATGGTTAGATAGAATCACTGACTCCATGGACATACATCTGAGCAAACTCTGGGAGAGACTGGAGGACAAGGAAGCCTGGCGTGCTGCAGTCCATGGGATCACAAAGAATCAGACATGACCTAGCGACTGAACAACAAAATCCCATTCAAAAACCCCAATAAATTTCTCCGAAAAATATCTCAAAACACCTCTAAGCACCTATACAACCATCCATTAAAGATTTCTGGTTTAATATAAAACATCTGAAAAAAAAAAAAAAGCAGCAAGGGAAAAGAAACAAGAAACATACAAGGGAAACCCCATACATTTAACAACTGATCTTTCAGCAGAAACTGCAGGCCAGAAGGAATGGCAGGATATATTTAAAGTGCTGAAAGAGAAAAATCTGCAACCAAAATTACTCTATCAGGCAAGGATCTCATTCAAAATTGGTGGAGAAATCAAAAGCTTCTCAGACAAGCAAAAGTTAAGAGAATTCAGTACCACCAAACCAGCTCTACAACAAATGTTAAAGGGACATATATAGTCAAGAAATACAAGAGGAGAAAAAGATCTACAACATCAACCCCCAAACAACTAAGAAAATGGCAACAGGAACATATTTATCTATAATTACTTTAAATGTAAATGGATTAAATGCTCCAACCAAAAGACACAGATTGGTTGAATGGATCAAAAACAAGACTCATATATATGCTGTCTACACGACAACCATTTCAGGCTTAAAGACACATATAGATTGGAAGTGAGAGGATGGAAAAATATATCCCATGCAAATGGAAAGCAAAAGAAAGCTGGAGTAGCAATCCTTATATCAGACAAAACAGACCTTAAAATAAAGAATATTACAAGAAGTAAGGAAGGACACCACCTAATGATCAAGAGATCAATTCAAGAGGAAGACATAACAACTATAAATATCTATGCACCCAACATAGGAGCACCTCAATACATGAGACAAACACTAACAGACAAAAAAGGAGAAACTGACAGTAACACAATAATAGTAGGAGACTTTAACACCCCACTCACACGAATAGATAGATCATCAAAACAGAAAGTGAAAAAGGAAACACAAGTCTTAAATGATACAGATGAGATGGATCTCATGGCTATCTTCAGGACATTTCATCCATATGCAAAATAATACACCTTCTTCTCAAGTGCACATGGAACATTCTCCAGGATAGACCACATCTTGGGTCACAAATCAAACCTCAGTAAATTTAAGAAAATTGAAATCATATGAAGCATCTTTTCTGATCACAACGCTAAGAGACTAGATATCAATTACAAGGAAAAAACTGCAAAAAACACAAACACATGGAGATTAAACAATACGTTTCTAAATAACCAACAGATCATGGAAGAAATCAAAAGGGAAATTTAAAAAATTCTAGAAACAAATGACAATGAAAACATGACAACTCAAAACCTATGAAAAGCAGCAAAAGCAGTTCTAAAAGGAAAGTTTATAGCAATACAAGCCTGTCTCAAGAAACAAGAAAAACATTGAATAGACAACCTAACTTTACACCTAGAACAACTGGAAAAAGAAGTCCCCCCCCTCCAAAAAAAAAAAAAAAAACCCAAAAATAGCAGAAGGAAAGAAATCATAAAGATCAGAGCAGAAATAAGTAAAAAAGAAATGAAAGAAACGATAGTAAAGATTAATAAGACTAAAAGCAGTTTCTGTGAAAAATAAACAAAATTGACAAACCTTTAGCCAGACTCATCAAGAAAGAAAGAGAGAAGAATCAAATCAACAAAATCAGAAATGAAAAAGGAGAGGTTACAACAGACAGTGCAGATATACAAACGTTTATAAGAGACTATTACAAACAACTATATGGCAATAAAATGGATAACTTGGAAGAAATGAACAGATTCTTAGAAAAGTTCAACCTCCCAAGGCTGAACCAGGAAGAAATAGAAATTAGGAACAAACAAATTACAAGCACTGAAATTGAAGCTGTGATCAAAAATCTCCCAAGAAACAAAAGCCCAGGACTAGATGGCTTCACAGGAGAATTCTGTCAATAATTTAGAAGTGAGCTAACGCCTATCCTTCTAAAACTCTTTCAAAAAATTGGAGAGGAAGGAACACTTCCAAACTCATTCTATGAGGCCACCATCACCCTGATACCGAAATGAGAAAAAGACAACAAAAAATAAGAAAACTACAGGTCAATATCACTGATTAACACAGATGCAAAAAGCCTCAACAAAATTTTAGCAAACAGAATTCAGTTCATTTCAGTTCAGTCACTCAGTCGCGTCCAACACTTTGCGACTCCATGGACTGCAGCACACTAGGGTTCCCTGTCTATCACCAGCTACCGGAGCTTGCTCAAACACATGCCCATTGAATTGGTGATACCATCAAATCATCTCATCCCCTGCCATCCCCTTCTCCTCCTGCCTTCAATCTTTCCTAACATCAAGGGCTTTTCAGATCAGTCTGTTCTTCACATCAGGTGGCCAAAGTATTGGAGTTTTAGCTTCAGCATCAGTCCTTCCAATGAATATTCAGGACTGATCTCCTTGCAGTCTAAGGGACTCTCAAGAGTCTTCTCCAACACAACAGTTCAAAAGCATCAATTCTTTAGCACTCACCCTTCTTTAGAGTCCACCTCTCACATCCATACATGACTACTGGGAAAACCACAGCTTTGACTATATGCACCTTTGTTGGTAAGTAATGTCTCTGCTTTTTAATATGCTGTCTAGGTTGGTCATGGCTTTTTTTTCCCCAAGGAGCAAGCATCTTTTAATTTCATGGTTCCAATCACCACCTGCAGTGATTTTGGAGCCCCAAAAACTAAAGTCTCTAACTGTTTCCATTATTTCCCCATCTATTTACCATGAAGTGATGGACCAGATACCATGATCTTAGTTTTCTGAGTGTTGAGTTTTAAGCCAATTTTTTTACTCTCCTCTTTCCCTTTCATCAAGAGGCTTTTTAGTTCCTCTTCACTTTCTGCCATAAGGGTGGTGTCATCTGCATAGCTGAGGTTATTGATATTTCTCCCAGTAATCTTGATTCCAGCCTGTGCTTCATCCAGCCCAGTGTATCTCATGATGCACTCTGCATATAAGTTAAATAAGCAGGGTGACAATATACAGCCCTGACGTACTTCTCTTCCAATCTGGAACCAGTCTGTTGTTCAATGTCCAGTTCTCACTGTTGCTTCTTGACCTGCATACAGATTTCTCAGGAGGCAGGTCAGGTGGCCTGGCATTCCCATCTCTTTAAAAATTTTCCACAGTTTGTTGTGATCCACACAGTCAAAGGCTTTGGCATAGTCAATGAAGCAGAAGTACATGTTTTTCTGAAACTCTCTTGCTTTTTTGATGATCCAGCAGATGTTGACAATTCGATCTCTGGTTCCTCTGCCTTTTCTAAAACCAGCTTGCGCATCTGGAATTTCATGGTTCACGTACTGTTGAAGCCTGGCTTGGAGAATTTTGAGCACTACTTTGCTATCATGTGAGATGAGTGCCATTGTGCGGTAGTTTGGACATTCTTTGGCATTGCCTTTCTTTGGGATTGGAATGAAGACTGACCTTTTCCAGTCCTGTGGTCACTGCTGAGTTTTCCAGATTTGCTGGTATATTGAGTGCAGCACTTTCACAGCATCATCCCTTAGGATTTGAAATAGCTCAACTGGAATTCTATCACCTCCACTAGCTTTATTCGTAGTGATGCTCCCTAAGGCCCACTTGACTTTGCATTCCAGGATGTCTGGTTCTAGGTGAGTGATCACACCATCGTGGTTATCTGGGTCATTAAGATCTTTTTTGTATGGTTCTTCTGTGTATTCTTACCACCTTTTCTTAATACCATCTGCTTCTGTTAGGCCAATTACCATTTCTGTCCTTTATTGAGCCCATCTTTGCATGGAATGTTCCCTTGGTATCTCTAACTTCAAGATATCTCTATTCCTTCCCATTCTATTGTTTCCCTCTATTTCGTCACATTGATCACTGAGGAAGGCATTCTTATCTTTCCTTGCTATTCTTTTGAACTCTGCTTTCAAATGGGTATATCTTTCCCTTTCTCCTTTGCCTTTAGCTTCTCTTAAACAGAATTCAACAAAACTGAATTAGCTTACTGCTTTGAGAGAATTCCCAGTCCACTAAAATTGAGAAGATAGAGCTGAGAATCAAGGAGGACCAGAGCTGGTAGACATCAGAGGCCAGATATCCAAGAAGAAAAAGCTTTACAGAGAATCCCAGAAATGTGCAGAGGTTTGCTTTTGAACATTCACCAGACCAGAGCCCAAGAAAGAATGATCTAAAAGTATTACAGGGAAATGGATTATACAATAGTTTTAGGCACACAGACCTCTGGAAATGGTACTTATTTCCATCATCTAGAGCAAAAAACTCATAATTAACAGGGTACTGCATTAAGTATAGATAAATCTTGCCTCAGTCATAGGGATTATTTAGCCTTAGAATAGGGTTTCTTAAACCTTAGCTGTATTGATGTTTACAACTGGATAATCCTTTGTTGTGTGGTACTGTCCCATGTATGGTAGGATGTTTAGCAACATTACTGTCCTGTACCTACTAGTAGCAATCCTTAGCCATCACAAAAAAAACTTCAAGTGACCTAATACAGAAGCAGTCCGAGACCCAATAGGAGGTGATAGATGTTGAGGCAAAGAATATATTTAAAGAAATAATGGCTGAAAACATTTCAAACATAATAAAAACCATAAATCCACAGCTCTAAGAAGTTAAACCCCAAGCACAATAAACATGAAAAGAAAACTAAAACTAAAAACTGAAGCACAATAATCAATTGATCAAAATCAGCAATAAATAGGAAATCTCTAAGAGGAGACCGAATCAGGGGTGTGTGTCATGTGACACCCAGAGAATCAAAATTTAGGATATCAGATTTTACATCGAAATAGCGCAAGTGACAAGACAGCAGAGCAACATTTTCAGAGTACTAAAAGACAAGAACCTGTCAACCTAGAATTACATACCTGGCAAAATTTTCTTTTAAAATGAAGCTGAAATAAAGACTTTTCAAGCATAAAAAAATGGAAAGAATTCATCATCAACAGACCAAAACACATGGAATGCTAAAAAATAGCTCTCAGACAGAAGGAAAAGCATACCCAGTGGAAATCTGATTCTAAGCAAAAGAAATGAAGAGCTCTTGAAATGGTAATGAACCATTACCATCTAGAATGGTAAAGTTAAATGAACATATATACATTTATTATTTAAATCTCTTTAAAAGATATTTGATGATTTCAACAAAAATGTTATAGTGTTTATCACATGTAAAAGTATAATATGGCTGTGTATGGTAAGTGAATAATGTATTAATAAAGCTGTTTTAAAAAATAAACACAAAATTATAAAATAAAATGTGTTACAGTGATAGCATAAAGACTAGGAAGGATGAAACGGAAGTGTACTACTGCAAGGTTCTTATACCATGTGTGATGCCACACAGCATGATTTGAAGGCAGATTACAATGTTTTAAATATATATAACATCTGAAACAATTGCTAAAATAACAACAACAGAAAGTTAGAGATATTAAACCAACAATGGAGATAAAAATACTGGATTAACTCAAAAAAAGAGAAAACAGAAAACAGGCATTAAAGAACAGATGGGACAAATACTAAGATGAAAAACTCAAATCTAACCATATCAATAATTATGTTAAATGGGAATGGTATAAACATTCCAATCAAAAAGTAGATCTTGTTAGGATGGACAAAAAATAAGACTCAATAGCATGTTGCCTACAAGAGATCCATTTTAAAAATAAAGAGACAAATAGGTTACAAGTAAAAGAGTGGGAAAAGATATACCATACTATCAACAGTCAAAAGAAAGTTATATTGGTTATATTAATATCAGACAGAGTAGAACTGAAGACAAAGTATATTTTGAGGGATAAATATTTCCAAATGATAAATGAGTCAAATAATCAAACACATACATTTATGCCCCTAATAACAGAGTTTCAAAATATATGAAAAGAAATCAGAATTGCAAAGAGGAATACACAAATTCATAATGGTAGTAGAAGGAAGATCCTTGGAAAATCTCTATATTTAGGAAAAAACAACACATTTCTAAATAATCCATGAGTCATATATGAAAGCCAAAGAGAAAGTAGAAAGTATTACAAACTAAATGAAAACATGATATATCAAAATTTTTGAGAGACAGTCAAATGAATGCCTTGAGAGAATTTTATAGCACTAAATGTCTATATTAAAAGAGAAAAGTCTCAAATCAATAAATTATTCTTCCAAATGTGGAAGGGGGTGGAACAGAATGAAGGAAGAGGAATAAATGAGTGGCAAATGAAATACAAAGTAAACAGAAAAAAGAAAGTTAATAGTAAGGAACAGAAATAAAAACCAACCTGACCTTATATTTCCCATAAGAAATGTTAAGGGACAATGAAGCAATGTCTACAAGGCACTTTGTTTCATAAAATATTACACCAAACAAGGTGTCATTCACATATAAAAACAACACGAAAATAAGCTCAAGAAGAGAGTTCTTAGTCTTTCATTGGTTGGGAAATGTTTAATGAATGCAGCCAATTGAGGGACAAAGTAAACAATAAAGGAATGGAGTAAATGGGGTAAAGAAGTGGATGGTAAGCACTTAGATCATTTAAACATAGAAGAAGTCTGTAACTATTATGGTTTTAGAACAAAATGTAAATTTTTAAACACTGAAAATATAAAATAAAAATAATTATAAAAAGCCAAGAGGGAAGATGAAATACAGCACTGATTTGCTGACTTTTTATAGCACATTAATATTGCTTGAAAAGAAAACACATGGTTTACAAAATTAATGGCTCCAATCTCATCATTTTCATAAACCTTTCCTAAATATCACAGTCTTAGAGGGCAACTGTAACAATATTTCTTTTAATAAACAGATATGTCAGTCTGATTCTAAGGTAAAGAGCAACTAAGGTTTATGTTTTCAAAAATCAATTAGCTACTAATATAACCAAGAATCCCTAAATATCTACTAAGAATTTGGTTTAAACATGTAAAAATTGAGTTTATATGCCATAAGTGGGACACTTTACACCAAAAGAGAATGCTGGTGTATGCATTTTCTACTTCAATTTTTTATAAGACAAGTTTTTGCTTTCAATTGTAGATTCAATGCATT
The DNA here is from genome assembly GCF_910594005.1 of Cervus elaphus. Lineage (NCBI taxonomy): Eukaryota > Metazoa > Chordata > Mammalia > Artiodactyla > Cervidae > Cervus > Cervus elaphus. Next base: position 29,923,679 of record NC_057829.1, on the reverse strand, counting down.
ATGTGACAGAGAAAAGGATGAAAAGTTTTAAATTTTCTTAATGCTTCTGACCATTAATAATTCATGGAAGAGTGAGAAAAAGTCGAGTATGTAGATTTAGATTATTTTGTGCAACGCAGACAGACATTTTACTTATGGAAATATGCTAGATATACTGAACCACTTCTTCAGATCAAGAACCTTTTATATTTAAAAGAGCTCCCACAATTTCAACTTGCTGAACCTCCAAAGTTTACAATGATGATGTGAGATGACTACAAACCCCTACAGAACCTGAAAGTGTTAGAAAGCGCATCTGATTTCTTGAAATAAGTACAGTTGTATCTATCAACTCAATCTAAATTTGCAGTTTTCTCACTAAGATTAGACTGGATGCTCTGAACACAAAGGGAGTTAAATATTTAAAAGAACAGTTGAAAAAAAAAAAAAAGAACAGTTGAAAGTCTGTAGAAATAACATTACATTTCTGAAGAAATATCACAGATTTTAATGAAGAATAATTATGTTCTTAGTTGTTAAGCAGAATAAATATTTGTTCAATGTTCACCCAGAATAAATAGCATTCCAAGTATCTGGTATGAATCTACTATTTCTAGAACTATTTAAATAGCCAATTCTGAACAAACTATAGATTTACCTGGCAGTGTGAAAGAGCATTCTTTTATGACATTGCTGAAACAGAAACTAAGTGATAACAACTACAACAGATGAATCAACTGCAATCTGTTTTGATACTTGTTTCTGGCTGAATACACCACACAAGTTTCAAAAGTAATTCAATTTTATTAATTTGACCAAAACTGATCACTCTACACTTTATAAAAAACTGTACTCAAATAACCAGTTAACACTATTGTAAAAATTCCATCTACCCAGAGTTGGCTAGATGTGTTATGGTGTATAATTGCTACAATTATTTGTTGGTTGCAAATGGGTCTATACTGCTACAAAAATTTCATTCATGCAAAATTGGCTAGATGTGTTATATGTGCATAATCATTAAAATTATGAGTTGTTTTGAAGTTAGCTCATAACTTGAGGTCCAATTAATATATTGACATACCAAGAATTATAACTGTCAGGGTAAAAATATTTTTGTATCATTATATGTTGTCAAATTTCAGTCAGTAAATATAGCATAAATAGCAACAAACTTTAAACCATGTGATCTTTGACCTTCAAATATAAGATGGTTTAAGATAATGCATAGACCCCCTTAGAGCTACACTACAAACACTTGCTACCAAGACATTAATGAAAAAATGAGACAATTTTGAGAAATAAACAAAACAGAAGATAACCCATAAAATTTTTTAAATTTTGAGATTTTTTCTTACATACTAGCAGAAGACATAATGTGACTTTCCTCTATATAATCCTTTCAATGTAAGCATTTACTTGACAGCTATAAAGGGGATAGGATTTGCTATACAGAAAAATCAATACAAACCTTGTAAAGCCTACAGCAGAGCATATAAACATGCTGTAGGAGACATTAACACTAGACTGAAAGAAATAATTATATTTTCAATAAACATGTTCTTACTGGATAATCAAATTTTTATACATCTTACCAGCTGTTTCACAGCTCAGGTAGTAAATGGCAGCAGCTGTTATATCAAAACCATATATGCATATGAAGTACTTGTAATTTTTCAGAGGTATCTACTTATTTTTCATCCGTCACATTTAACTCATATTAAATAAAAATAAGATTTTCATAGGGTGATTAACTCAGGAGAATTTTTATTACAGTCTTATTTTAGAAATGAATTCTTAACCAATTATTTTTATGTCAGAAGACTTAATAATTGAAATTACATGCTGCCCTTATTCTGATATTTAACAGATTTGTCATGATCAATGTTTCTGAAATATTAAATTAAAAGGTGTCATGGTAATTACTATGGAATAAATAGTAATTAAGATTTTTTTAGGCAAATAAGCTCAAACTGTTTGCAGTGAACATTTATATTACTAATATTTTCCCACACAACGCATGCATCATTCATAAGTAGCCTATAAATACAACTGGCTAATTTCCAGAATTACTTCAAAAGACCTTAAAATTTAATACAGATTTTGACACTTGGTTAAAAACATCTATATATAATGTATCCAAAAGGAGGTATATTTAAAGGTAAATAATTCAAATTATGTTACCACAGAATGATATTTCTGTTCTTTATTTGCAATAGTGAACCCAAAATATGCTTTGAGATGGGTATATAATTTGCAGGATGAGACGATTATTTTTAAATGTACATCAACAAACTATAATTTATAGTAAAAAATGTACCAGAAATTTGAATTAGTCAAATACTTACTGCTATATAATAAACTCTTGCTTTGTCTACCAATATCCAGTTTTTCTCCATATCAAGATGTTTTTCCTTTTTGTAACAATTGGCAGCAGCAAGATTAGCTACAAGGGATCTAAAACAACAAAACATAAGTAGGCTTTTACTTAGTCACACCTGTCCTATAATTATACAGTTAACTAACTATTTTTGCAACTTTTGTTTTCATTTTAATTCTTCTTTTCTAATTTTTTTAACACCAAAAACATTTTGTATTGAAGTATAGCCAATTAACAATGTTGGGGCAGTTTCAGGTGAACTGAAGGGATTCTGCCAAACATATATATGTATCCATTCTCCTCCAAAACCCCCTCCTATCCAGCCTGACACATAACATTGAGGAGAGTTTCATGTGCTATATAATAGGTTTGTGTTAATTATCCATTTTAAATATAGCAGTATATACATGAACTTCCCAAAGTCCTTAATTATTCCTGGACTATCCCATGGAACCCCTGGCAACCATGAGTTCATTTTGTAAGTCTGTGAGTCTCTTTCTGTTTTGTAAGTAAATTCATTTGTATCATTTCTTTTTAGATTACACATATAAGGGATGTCATATGATATTTCTCCTTCTCTGTCTGAAATACTTCACTCAGTATGACTTTCATTTTAATTCTTAATTTTTCAAACGGCTGTACATTGATTTTACTAATGTTAATTTTGTTTTAAAAATTTTGTAAGACATCTTGGTTACCTTGATAAAAACACAGACATTAATCTAAATATCATCTGGTATTTTGAGAAACTAGCATTTAAGCTTCCTTTTGCTACTAAAATGATAAAATTATCTACTTTCTATATTTTAATAGTTCAAAATGCAGGTAAGAAATAGCTACTATTTAGTTATACAGAAAAAAATATATATGCAACTAAAATATTCAGTTTTCAAGTATCAACAGAATATCCATTGATATTTAATGCTTTAAAAGCCAAAAATGAGATTAATTTTGCAAAACACACATATATATGTAGACCATATTTACTATGAGAAATTAATTTGCAATTCATTACATTTTATGCACTATAATAGATTAAAATTATAACTTTTTATAGTTGAAAACTCCCTGTGCTGGTCCAGTTTTGCAGCTGAAAAATCTAACCACAATACTACACTTAAAATCTTGCTGCCAAGTATCACATACAACTTTTTATTATTGTCCAACAATTAAACTTAACACAATAATTGTTTACATTACAGACAAAAATACTTTTCCTTTTCCTACTGATCCAGAAATAAGAAAAAACAACTTGCCAATTTTTCCAACTTTTTCTGGTAACAGTTCTGATTAAAAAAAAAAAAGAAACCCACAAATATATCATCACTTAAGATTTGATAACATGGTTAGATTCTCTCTTGAAAAAATAAATCAATTATCTTCAAAAACATATTTCTACTCACCCATATGCCAACTGAATGACTAACTGAAAGATACATTCTGTTTATGTTTAATTGGATTAATGAAAATAAGCATGATATGCATCAATACACGCATATATAAAATAACTATATTACAAATTAAGAATACCACTCAATCTATAAAATACATTTTAGTAATCATGACTCCTGCAAAATTTTGGCATAAAATGGTTACTAAATAAAACCAAATACTTTTAGTATGAGCTACTAAATTCTATTCCAATAATAAAACTACTCTTCGATAGAAAACTAAATAGTTCCTCCAAAAGAAAATACAGGTATTCTTACTATCCAAGTGTACCTGGTTCAGAGTTTGGAGAAAAAGAACCTGGTTAAGAAAAATATTGCCTTAATCTGAGTTTGGGATAGTAGAAGTAAGAGTTTCTAGCTCTATTTAAAAGTTTATCCAAATTTATTAAGTTCTACAATTTAGAAAATGAGTTAGATAGTAAAGGTTTCCCTCCGTTTCTGACTTTCAATATTACCTATATAATACTGATAATGCAATTCATATGAGTATATAAATTAAGCTGCTGTCATCTGGAAAACCTAGTATTATCACAAATGCTCTTTAAAATAACAACATATAAAAACAATTTAGCAATTTTACTGTCGCTTGAGTGGTAAAATAGGCAGAAGTTGATCCATTTCTCACTAATAGGAAATCTCTGCACCTGCCTACTAAAGGTGATTTTAGAAAAACTGAAAAGAGGAAAGGTCTAATTAAGTATATCTCAATATCTGAACAACTGATGGTTTTATTTATTACAAATACTATTTTTTGTGTGTAGGAGAACTTACTACTTTCCTGTAACTTTATTTTTAAAAATGGCTTTGGTACCATAACTATTTCTGAAAGTTTTATTTTAGCTATTTCATGACTACTGTCTAGAATATCGTCAAGTTTTTAATACGTATTTGCGAAGTCAAAAGTGTGCAAAAATAAATGAGGTAAAAAGAAGGAATGGAGCAAGGGGAGGAGAGATAAGGTAGGAAATAAGGAAAAGAAGACAAGAGGCAAGAAAGAAGAAAAAGGGAGATAGGAAATGGGGAGGACATACAGCATTTCTAGCGATAAGGTATGTAAAGTATTGAGTGAACTGTTATTTTAAAAGAGATCATCTTTGCAGATTCTAACAATAACAAAAAAAATCATTTTTTTTCTTTTTCAATGGAGAAAAAAGGCTCGTGCTGATAAGCAACATGGTAATGTTGATGTTAGCAAAGCATGAATGTATTGAAGATATATCCCCATATAACTGCAAAAGGCACAGAAAAAAGCAATGCATGGCAGGCTGTGACAGCGTTCAAATTCATAGAAAGAAAAATCTTCTGATGAGCAAAGCTGTTTAGAAATGTAATGGCTTGTTTCTTGAGTAGTACACTACCCATGACTGAAGTTGTTTAGCATTAACAGATTACTATTTGCCAGAACTGCTTTAGATGATGTAATCCATAAGAGACTGGATATAATGTAATATTTTATATGTGATAAAATACATAAAATATATTTTATATACATTAAAATATATATGTGCAAATATTTATTTTAACATCTCAATCTCAGGATATGTTGAAAAGGACATTTTTCTTAATGTCAGTTTGGCAAAAGCCTAGCTCTAAAACACTGAATAAAATGTGCTCCATTCTTAACTCTAATTCTCTGGTGGTTCAGCTGGTAAAGAATCTTGCCTGCAATGCAGGAGACCCAGGTTAAATTCCTGGGTCAGGTAGATTCCCTGGAGAAGGGAATGGCAACCCACTCTAGTATTCTTGCCTGGAGAATTCCATGGACAGAGGAGCCTGGTGGGCTATAGTCGGTGGGGTCTCAAAGAGTTGGACACAACTGAGCAACTAACATACACACACATAAAAAGCATAGGCAAGAACATATGATCTCCAAATTTTCATTTCATTATGCTTCATGGAGACAACAGCAGGTTCGAGAAAGGAAAAAAAAACTTAAGGAAAAGTGATATAAGGAAGAAGGGTTTATTAAATATTAAAACCAATTATAAACATGAAGTCTAAATTCCAAACTCAGATTTGAATTCAGATTTTACAAGCGGTTAAACAGTCAATTAGTACAGAGCGTGCCTTCAGAGAACACTGACCTGTTGCCACCAGTGATGCATGCAGCACAAGTTCCTGTTGGCTGCTCATTCTGTTCATAGTAATGAGCATCCACATGGGCTTCAGCAGCTTTTTTCTTCAGGATCTCCCCAAATTTATCTATCCCAATGCATCCAAAAAATGTTGCTGCTTTGTGCGGCTGCTGAATCATCCACTGAAAAATGGGCACATAAATAATTTTAACGGGTCAGAAAAATGGAACACATAGTTCAGTATTCTGCCATGGATGGTGGCATAAAAGGGTTTCTTTGTGAGCAGCTGTTGCTGTTATGAATGGAATTCTATTCCTGTATCACCCCTTATGATAACAAATTTGATATAACAACTAGAGAAAATATTAATATACTTCTTTCAAGGAAAGAAAGAGCAGAGCGATTGATTAAGAACTCAGAATCAAAGTCATATAGAACCTTAGGTCACTAATTAGTTTTAATACAGAAAAATAATACCAAGTCCAATAGAAGTAGTGAAGCACTGTCATTAAAAGTCCAGAATCTATAATGAATACTGTGTGGGTTCAAATCTTGCCTTTGCCACTAATTAGCTGAATAAGTAAGAGTATGTCACTTAATATTTCTATGCCTCACTGTCCTCATCTATAAATGGCAAATAATTATATCTCATAAGGTTGCTGGGGATTAAACTAAGTAATTTAATGTATATGTATTGCTGGACAAGGTACACAGCACATAGTAAATGATGTATATAGCTGTGATTGTCTCTATTATATATGTAATTTATATGTGTGTGTATACATATATATACACTAATATATATGCTAAACTATGTTCAGATCAAGTAAGCTGCTTTAAAGACAACTTACTTATTCAGAACTAAAGAGTATTAAAAATTCTAACACTAGTCTCATAAACTTTATTTGCTATAAAGACAATGTCTTTTAAAATGCATACTTTCTCTTGACTGGTTATCTTTTCTAATTAGGCTCAAACTCCTGAGGTTTTTAACACTTGTATTAGTTGCAACAGTCATTTTGTTACTGTAAACATTTATTATGTTTCTATTACTTTTTAGCAAACTATTCAATATATGAAGTCAAGATGTCAAAATCATACCATATTCCCAAATATTTGAGAAGAAAAGAAATGCATGTATCAATATATTTAGTGTTAAAAGGATGAGGAAAGTATAAAAAGATAATGAAAATAAATCTGTAAGATAAAGATACAGTAAATGTCTAATGATTTAGCAGTCTAATTCTACATCTAGGGATTTACCCTGAAGATACATGTCCACAAATACAAAATACAAATACAAATACAAAATACTTATGCCTAAGTATTCTTTGAGACATTATTTGTTATGAAAAATTATTGGGGAAAAAATGTCCTTCCACGGAAGGCTGGGTTAATGAAATATAATAAATCCAATCAATTAAATATAAAAATTAAAAAAAAATACAAGCAAAGCTATTTGAAATACAACAAATATTTAAATGCAATGTTTAATCCTTACTGGATGTTGGATTGAGAATAAAATCAAACAGCTATCAAATTATTAGAATAATCACTGAAATTGGAATATGTATATCAGAAAACAGTATTGCATAAATTTCTCAAGTAGAGAATACAAAATGGTTCAGAAAACATACATATATATTTATATAAAGAAAGAGAAAGCAAAAGCAAAAATGCTAAAAGTTGGTATATCTATATGATACGTACAGAGAAGTTCCTTTTACTTCTCTTTATACTTTTCTGTGAAAAATCATGAAGCAGAGACATTACTTTGTTAACAAAGGTCCTAACAGTCAAAGGTATGGTTTTTTGAGGAGTCATGTAGGGATGTGAGAGCTGGACCATGAAGAAGGCTGTGTGACATAAAATTGATGCTTTCAAACTGCGGTGCTGGAAAAGATTCTTGAGAGGCCCATGGATTCCAAGGAGATCAAACCAGTCAATCCTAAAGGAAATCAATGCTGAATATTCATTGGAAAGACTGATGCTGAAACTGAAGGTTGATACTTTGGCCACCTGATGGGAAAAGCTGACTCACTGGAAAAGACCTGATGCTGGGAAAGACTGAAGGCAAAAGAAGAAGGGTGCAGCAGAAGATAAGATGGTTAGATAGCATCACTGACTCAATGGACATGAATTTTCGAAAACTCTGGGATATAGTGAAGGTCGGGGGAGCTTGGAATGCAACAGTCCACGAGGTCACAAAGAGCTGAATATGACTTAGTGACTCAACAACAACAAATATTTTTCTGTGAGTTAGAAAATTTTCAAACTTAAAGGAAGGGACAAAGATATGACTAAATCAGTTGTTGAATTTAAAAATAATAATAATTTAAAATTAACTTATTCAAACTTTGATGATATCAATTTATTAAAATAAGTCAACCTCATGGAGCATTTTAATATCTTAAAATGCATCAATAGCCATACCTAATAGATTTTAAATCCTTTAAACCACTCTTAGGTAAATTATAAATTTAACAACAGAAAATATCTGCTTTTTTAAAAAATTTACTTTTACTCATGTAGAAGTATGACTGAATGATCAACCATGTCTGCTTTAGGTAGTGAGATTAAAAAAAGGGAAAGTCAATAGCAAATTTTACTATGATCATTTAAATAACTTAAAATGTCATGAAAACATCAATGATAGTAATTGCAATGTAATTCAGCCTAATTATAATCAAATTTCATATGTTAAAAACTGTAGTCTGAAAAAAAGGGCTATATCAACTCACTATGAAGGTTAAATCTGATTTGTCATTCTTCCCTAATCACAATTTAAATAAATTGAAATATTTCCATTACAAATCAATATTACTTGAACCTTCAAAACAAAAAGAATGGACAAATAATAGAACTACTCAGCAGGTTACATTATGATTCCACTATTGAATATTTCACCATAGGAAACTGGCTAACATTCTGGCAATATCTGATATCAGCATACTGACAAAGAAAAGCACTTTACTCTTGGATCAGTTATTTCCACTTAAAAGTTAGCCAATCTAAAATGAGAGTTTATGGGCATACACACCGAGGAAACCAGATCTGAAAGAGACACGTGCACCCCAATGTTCATCACAGCACTGTTTATAATAGCCAGGACATGGAAGCAACCTAGATGTCCATCAGCAGACAAATGGATAAGGAAGCTGTGGTACATATACACCATGGAATATTACTCAGCCATTAAGAATTCATTTGAATCAGTTCTAATGAGATGGATGAAACGGGAGCCCATTATACAGAGTGAAGTGAGCCAGAAAGATAAAGACCATTACACTATACTAACACATATATATGGAATTTAGAAAGATGGTAATGATAACCCTATATGCAAAACAGAAAAAGAGACACAGATGTACAGAACAGATTTTTGGACCCCGTGGGAGAAGGCGAGGGTGGGATGTTTCGAGAGAACAGCATCGAAACATGTATATTATCTAGGGTGAAACAGATCACCAGCCCAGGTTGGTTGCATGAGACAAGTGCTCGGGCCTGGTGCACTGGGAAGACCCAGAGGGATCGGGTAGAGAGGGAGGCGGGAGGGGGAATCGGGATGGGGAACACATGTAAATCCATGGCTGATTCATGTCAATGTATGACAAAAACCGCTACAATATTGTAAAGTAATTAGCCTCCAACTAATAAAAATAAATGAAAAATAAAATAAAATGAGAGTTTAGTAAGCCAAAGTAAACACACAAAAGAAACAGAAGCCCATATTCACTGCTTCAAAGTATTTAGTAAACTATCTGAATAAGTCAAGATGTTATAATCAAGGAAGTTGGAAAAGATTTAAAAAAATCAATTCTTACACATTTAATACATGTGTACTAGAGAATAAAATGATGAAAATAAGTCTCTAAAACAAAGTCAAAATCATTACATTCTCAGAGATTCTAGAAGAGATTCAACCTTCAGTCATAACTTGCTTTATATTACTGCTTTTTTAAAGGCAGAATAAACTGCCCCAATTTTGGTTCCTGTAAGTGTAGTACATCATTAAACACATATTTAACTTCCAATCTAGCTCTGAGGGAGAAGCAGGGTTCAGAATTACCCTTGTGCTATAAATAACTAAAAAGAAAATCAAAAGGGAAAAACTATAGAATTTTCAAACACTGGCCAAAAGGAAGAGCTAGACTGTAATCTTTGATAGAAAAGACACAAGGTAAGCCCTGACATCATGTAGCCTCTCTGCCAGTAAGCAATTTACAGACTATGGAGGAGGGAGGAAGAAGACAAACACAACCTGGCATTCTAACTGAAATGAGTGGACAGAGCTAAGTGCTGAAGGAGAGTCAAGAGACTAGAAATTTTGCTAAAGAGTTTCAAAGAGGAATGAGCTGAAATCCATGTAGAATAACTACTGAGGCTTTGGCTGGGGACAAATCTATGCGTGTTTAAGGAATATCTGAGATCACAAAGAATCTCATATAAATGCTTTAGGATTAAAAAGTGACTTTATCAAGGTCTCAGGAGTCAGCTCAGTTCAGTTCACTCAGTCGTGTATGACTCCTTGTGACCCCATGGACTGCAGCATGCCAGGCTTCCCTATCCATCACCAACTCCCAGAGCTTACTCAAATTCATGCCCACTGAGTTGGTGATGCAATCCAACCATTTCATCCTCTGTCATCCCCTTCTCCTCCTGCCTTCTTCAATCTTTCCCAGCATCAGGGTCTTTTCAAATGAGTCAGTTCTTTGCATCAGGTGGCCAAAGTACTGGAGTTTCAGCTTCAGCATCAGCCCTTCCAATGATATTCAGCATTGATTTCCTTTAGGATTGACTGGTTGGATCTCCTTGCAGTCCGAGGGACTCTCAAGAGTCTTCTCCAACACCACAGTTCAAAAGCATCAGTTCTTCAATGCTCTGTTTTCTTTATAGTCCAACTCTCACATCCACACATGACTACTGGGAAAACCATAGCTTTGACAAGATGGACCTTTGTTGGCAAAGTAACATCTCTGCTTTTTAATATGCTGTCTAGATTACTCATAGCTTTCCTTCCAGGAGCAAGCATCTCTTAATTTCATGGCTGCAGTCACCATCTGCAGTGACTTTGGAGTCCAAGAAAATAAAGTCTGACACTGCTTCCAGTTCCCCCATCTATTTGCTATGAAGTGATGGCACTCAATGCCATGATCTTCATTTTTTAATGTTGAGTTTTAAGCCAACTTTTTCACTCTCCTCTTTCACTTTCATCAAAAGGCTTTTTAGTTCTTCTTCGCTTTCTGCCATAAGGGTGGTGTCACCTGCGTATCTGAGGTTATTGATATTTCCCCCGGCAATCTTGATTCCAACTTGTGTTTCATTCAGCCCGGCACTTCTCATGAAGTACTCTACATATAAGTTAAGTAAGCAGGGTGGCAATATACAGTCTTGACGTACTCCTTTCCCAATTTGGAACCAGTCTGTTGTTCCATGTCCAGTTCTAACTGTTGCTTCTTGGCCTACATACAGATTTCTCAGGAGGCAGGTAAGGTGGTCTGGTATTCCCATCTCTTGAAGAATTTTCCACAGTTTATTGTGATCCACACAGTCAAAGGCTTTGGTGTAGTCAATAAAGAAGTAGTAGATGTCTTTCTGGAACTCTCTTACTTTTTCGATGATCCAGGGGATGTTGGCAATTTGATCTCTGGTTCCTCTGCTGTTTCTAAATCCAGCTTGAATATCTGGAAGTTCACAATTCACATACTGTTGAAGCCTGGCTTGGAGAAGCCTGACTCAGGGTCAAGATCATTATAAAAAAAAAAATCTAATGCGATTCTACATACTACCAAGGAACAGCTGAAATTTCATATTAAGAAAACAATGTCATCTATAATAACATCAAAAAATGAAACATACTGGGATAAATTTCAGAAAATGTGCAAAATCTGTACAGAGAACACTATATATGTTTGCTAAGAGGGAAAAATATCTACATAAATAGAGAGCTATATACTATGTGTACAGATTAGGAAAAAATATGTACACACACACACATACATTTTTGGCCATGCTGTGTGGTTTGTAGGGTCTTAGTTCCCTGATCACAGACTGAATCTGGTCACTCAGCAGTGAAGGCGTCGAGTCCTACCACTGGACTGCCAGGGAATTCCCCAAAACTCAATACTTGTTAAAAACACAATTCTCCATTAATTGATTCAGAGAGCCATTGCAAATCCTAATCAAAATCTCAATATGAGGACTTCCCTGGGGGTCCAATGGTTAAGAATCTCCCTGCCAATGCAAGGGACAAGGGTTCAATCCCTGGTCCTGAAAGATTTCACATGTTGTGGGGCAACTAAACCCATGTGCAGCAACTAATGAGCCTGCATGCCACAAGTACTGAAGCCTGCTTGCCCTAAAGTCCACACACCGCAACAAGAGAAAACACAGCAATGAGAAGCCCACATATGGTAACAAAACAGCACCCCCACTCTCTGCAGTTAGAGAAAGCTTGTGGGCCGCAATGAAGACCCAGCACAGCCATGAATAAATAAATAAACAAAAACCAAAACAAACAAACTCAATAGAACTTTTAAGGAAATATCAAAAAGCCGGTTCTGTCAACAGGAAAAGGAGAAGTAACTAGAACAGTCGAAGGTTAAGAGGTAGGCAGTGTGACAGAAATTAACAGTGATTTAAATTCCAATGTCTTCAAATATAAAATGTGGATAATATAATCTGTGATCTTATAAGAATGCTTTAAGAATTAGAAATAGACTAACAAAACACACAGTTTAGTTCTGTATATGTTATGAAACGGCTCTTACTATACTATAAGTAACTACACCTAACAGGAGAACCAGAAAATCATCACTGTTAACTTTAAATAAACACATGAATTAGTTGAATACAATTTTTAAAGAAATAGTAAAGATACCACGTTACCAGGAAACACACAGGAGGGAGATTGCAGCTGAGAGGATCAGAAGAGCCTTCCAGAGATGGGTGACATTATCAACTAGTCTGAAGGATATGCATAATTTTCAAAAATAGCTGTAAACTGAAAAGAAAGTAGAAGCATAGAGCACATGCCTCCCATACTGTGTTAGGAAAAAGAAGTTTTATTTATTAAGTAGTTAGCTCTAAGAAACATAGTATTTATTTCATAACAATTTAGTCCCTGTTGAGCACGACAAAATTCTCAAACCTTGGAATCAGACTGGTCACCACCACACTCACCTCATCCTTGTCTCACAACGATTTCTGAGCAGTGCTCATTTATTTTTTTCAATCACAGAAACCCAATTTTACGAAGTTTATGATGCCACCAAAAGAAAGATTGCAATCCAATTTTAAAATGGAAATATCTGTAGCAAGTGGTTTGTACTATGTCTAATAGATATCTCTGTTTCCCTAGAAAATTTAAAACATACTATGGAACCAAACTGTGTCCACACAGATGAGACCTTGGCACACAGTTTGAGAAATGAGAATGATGTTAATAAAAATAATGAGAAAGAGAAATAAAGAAAAATAAACATTTGTCAATTAGGAGCATAATTACAGAGCATTACGTGTGAGGATGGTGTTATCTGCATATCTGAGGTTATGTCATCTGCATATCAGATATGGAGATGACACCACCCTTATGGCAGAAAGCAAAGAGGAACTAAAGAGCTTCTTGATGAAGATGAAAGAGGAGAGTGAAAAAGTTGGCTTAAACTCAACATTCAGAAAACGAAGATCATGGCCTCTGGTCCCATCACTTCATGGCAGATAGATGGGGGAAACAATGGAAACAGTGACAGCCTATATTTTCTTGGGCTCCAAAATCACTGCAGATGGTGACTGCAATCATGAAATTAAAAGACACTTAGCTCCTTGGAAAAAAAGCTATGATAAACCTTAACAGCATATTAAAAAGCAGACACATTACTTTGGCAACAAAGGTCCATCTAGTCAAAGTATGGTTTTTCCAGTAGTCAATTACGGATGTGAGAGTTGGACCATAAAGAAGGCTGAGTGCCGAAGAATTGGTGATTTTGAACTGTGGTGTTGGAGAAGACTCTTGAGAGTCCCTTGAACAGCAAGGAGATCAAACCCGTCCATCCTAAAGGAAATCAGTGCTGAATATCATTGGAAAGACTGATGCTGAAGCTGAAGCTCCATTACTTTTGGCTACCTGATGTGAAGAGCCGACTCACTGGAAAAGACCTTGATGCTAGGAAAGATTGAAGACAGAAGGAGAAGGAGATGACGGAGGATGAGATGGTTGGATGGCATCACTGATTCAATGAACATGAGTCTGAGTAAGCTCCGGGAGATGGTGAAGGACAGGAAAGCCTGGCATGCTGCAGTTCATGGGGTCAGTCACAAAGAGTTGGACATGAGTGAGAAACTGAACGACGACAAATATGTGAGGAAAGAGACTGATGAGAGCCAATAGCTAGGTAAGATCATTAAATGCCACTTTAAGAAGTTTAGGCAACATTCTATAAGTAAAAGGGTGCACAGGAGGGTTTTTTAGTAAAAATGAGAGGATAAGAGATGATATCTCATAAGGTAAGAAACCAGGAGGAGGAAATTTACAACTGGATTTAAATAGGAGCTGAATAAATGACATATTAAGCTTCACATCAAGAGACTTAAACAACACATGGAAAGATTTCTATTAACTTCACCTTTCAGATGAATTTTCTCTTTGTCACCTAAGTGTAATATTTAGGACAATATAAATGACAATGATGCTCAAGAACCAGTCACTTCTAAAATAATGCTACCTTAATTCAATCCATGAAGAATGATGAAAAAGAACAACACCTAGGTACTAAAATACTTGCAAGATAAGCCTAAGATAAAAAATTTTCTAAGAGAAAACCCAATGAGGCATTTTAAGAAAACCATAAAGCACAACTATTAGAAATTAAACATCAAAAAAAAAAAAAGAAATTAAACGTCAAAACTGGGAAATAACAGCAACAAAGCAGATTGCAAAGGGTGATGAGGAAATCAAAATTGAGGTAGCTGGTTAGGAAAACTGCATATACCACAAAGCTTAAAGGACTGATTCTCTGAGATGACCGCTATGCTAGCAAGTGAGTCAAGGTGAAACAGAAAATCTTCATAAATATTATCAAGAATCCATTCTTCTTCAATGACTAGTAATACTATTCTCCTGTCCTGCCAAAGCTGCTTCATTTTCACCTACTGGTATCCAAACGATTAGTAAAAACTGATTCCCAATAATCCGACTCTTATCCCCCAAATAGGTTTTTAGTTATTTTTGTTGTTAAATAGGTGTTAATATCTATTTCTCTGAAGAGATTTTGGGAAACTTTGGCCTACTAGAAAAATCAAACAAACAAGCCAACTTTAGACTCAGACATACGTAAGTTCATTTAGTCACGTGATGATAAATTATATACTCTATGAAAAATTATATTTCTTGCAGAATTATTATGAGAATTTAATAAGATAATGAAAGTAAAGTGCCTAAAGCAGTACTTATTAAAGAGTACTAATGATGATGATAACAGTACACTGAGATATAATAAAAATAAATTTTAGTGTGACTTCATTTAGCTCATTTGAGAAGTATTTCTGATCATTGAAATCTACTGGACATTATTGCAGTAAATAATAGATAAAGAAACAATTCTCTCTTTAGTAGGCTTGTTTTCTTCTTCCAATCCCTGAGTATTAACCAGCCTGGAATCTGGTTATATCCAGATTCTGATATATGATCAGATTCTTCTGATCATATCCATTTTCACATATATAAAGTGTGACAGCGAGTGAGCAAGAAAGAATGAGAACACTACTGCAGCACATAGGAACAGCATGTATATTAGACTTCAGGGAGTGACCAAAGAAGATACCCTAAAGGTAATACAAGACACTGTGTCAAAACTGAAATTTGTAGGAAATAGGGACATGTGTGTTAGGGGAAGCACACTGACTGAAACCACCCACCCTGGCCAGGCACCATAGTAACCATTTGCATGAGTTGTTTTATGGCAGGAGATCCTGATAAGGAATACGGAACTAATAGGCCACCACCAGCCAGAAGAGTTCGGGAAAGATCGAGAGGAGACACTACCTGTCCGTCCACTTCCCAGAATCCCTCTTACTAGCATCCATCTTGGCTGAGCGATGCGTGCGCCACCAGGAAAGACTGTGAATTAGAATGATTGGCCAAAGACCACCCGGAAACTAATCCCATCACCATAAAAGCCGAGACTGCGAGCCACGCGGCAGAGCAGTTCTCTTGGGTTCCCTTACCTACTGCTCTCCACCCGGGTGCCCTTTCCCAATAAAATCTCTTGCTTTGTCAGCATGTGTCTCCTCGGACAATTCATTTCCGAGTGTTAGACAAGAGCCCAGTTTCGGGCCCTGGAAGGGGTCCCCTTTCCTGCAACATGGGGGTCTTGGGTGGGAAAATTAATTTTCAGCGGAAGAATGACAAACAGGTTCAGAAGCAAAAAAGAGACTACTGAAATTAAAGAACTAAAAATAAATTCAGTATTCCCAAAAGGAGCTTTGTGTAAATGCAGTGAATGAAGATAAATCAGAAAAGGTCTTAGAATCAAAATGTTTATAATCTACTCTTTAAAACTGTATTCTAAAGATACACTATTTTCTAAAGCACACAATAAATGTAAACTGGGTAAGTCCTCTTTAATAATAAACCATTAGTCCGGGTTAAAGGTTTAACAGAAGATGGAGTATAACATTGGCACATAATAAAATTTTAACTATTCTTTTAAGCACTACTATTGTAATTATTATATGGGTATCATTAACACTATTATTTCTAGGGCAAATTTGTTAAATACTGAGATTACTAGCAAGGAGTTTGAATTTTATTTTCTAATGAAATTTGTAGCCTATCTGAGGTCCATGGGCTCCAATCAGGTCAAGGTATACCTGAGAGAAAGCAGGGAATCCATGAACTCTCTGAAATATAAGGAAATTCTGATACATTTTTCAGAAGAGAGGATTCACAAGTTTCATTAGACTCTTAAAAGGGATTAGACCACCCACACCAGAGAGGAAGGAGGGGGAAGAGGAATGGTGTAAGGAGAACACAGCTATAGCTAGGGTAGATGACTTTTTCTTTTCAAACATAAAGGTAAGAAGGCTACAGGACTGCAACAAATTAACCAAGAAAACCACTGATCCAAAACTATTCATCTAAATTTTCAAAAACATTTTTAAACAACTTACATTATTTGAAATTGTTACTCAATTTCTTCACTTATCAAAAATAAGTAGCCTAGATTTATTTCCAAAAGTCTCTAAAATCAGATGATAAAAAGATAACACAGCAACTGAATACAGTGCTATAACAGGATTCAGGTTTTTATTCAATCTGCGTTTCAAAAGATGTCTTTGGGAAATAAGATTTCTACCAAACAGATAATTTATACTCTATTTCTATGTTCTCCCAAGATTTTAAAAATTAGGCCTACCTTTCTTTTATTTTCTTGCTATGCACAAAGAAGCCTTACTTTTAGGTCAAAATAGAGATATCTTACAAGGAGAAATTTGATTTGTTAAAAAAAGAATCTTATAGAAAAAGTTTTCAGAAACAGAATGGAAATCCATACATTACCTGAACTTGTTATATTCCTTTACAAAGTGAAATGATGTTGCAAATATACATAACCAATACACTTTGGGGGTTTAAGACACACTACTCCAAGTTATGGCATAGTGGCTACAGGAATTTGAAAAAAAAGACAGAAGCAGGAAAATGATCACTCTTACCATCCCTTTCCTCTCCTGAAACAGGTAATAAAACCTTCATGTGTGAGGTGCCCTCCCTGTATCTGAAGGAAAAGAGTACCTTTATCTCCAAAGACAAAGGAACACTGAGAAGAATCCTAACAAAAAGACCTTGCTACGCTTTCCCCAGTTAACACTTGCTCATGCTCTCTAACCTACTGTATTTCTGTAAGATTTCCCTTTCTTCATTAAAGCTAGCTACACAGATCAAACTGTTTGTTTGGATCTTCACTGCCTTTAAGAAGGCTCCCATGTCACATACAATTTATATTAAATAAATTTGTATGTTTTGTCAGTTTGATTTTCAAACCTAGCCAGGGACCCTATGAGAGTCAAGGAAAATTTTTCATCTCCTAAAATTGCCAAGAAACTTCAAAGTAATGGAGATAGTAGCAACAGCTGCTGTAGTTTAAAGGACATTTTATTTATTTATATTTTCTACCATAATTTAAAAATGATGTCTAAAATCATTTTAATTTTCCCCATATAGTCTAAATATTTTCCTCTGACAATTTAAGAAAAAACTGCAATAAAAAAAAAAAAAACTTCCGCTAAAAAGCACTGTAATTAACAAATGATGTCGTTGTTCAGTCGCTCAGTCATGTCCGACTCTTTGCAACCCCATGGACTGCAGCACGCAAGGCTTCCTTTTAGAAACAAAAATATAATTGAGAGTTAAATGAGTGGGCCCTTACTTTAGGTTAGACAATATGTTAATGCTTTACCTACTTACGTAATCTCAGCTAATCTGAACCACCAAGCACAATATAGATACCTACTATTCCAATTTCACAGATGAGGAAAATAGGTCAGTGGCACGTTCAAGTCTGGATTATTTTAGAAGGTATACTCTCAATCACTACTCTAGATATAGGAAAGAAAGTGAACTAAAGAAAATTTTACTGGGAAGAGTGTCATCAGTTCTCAGACATGCAGCCAGCTTTGAAAAGAGTAACCTTGAATAAGTAACTTAATCTCTCTAGCTATCACTGTTCTCAACTGTAAAAGTCAGCAAATCATGATACTTTTCTAAGATATCCATCACTTCAAACTACAAGAAAAAAAAAAACCCAATATACAGTATATGAAACAAGAAAAAAAATCACCACAGAAGCTAATTGTGGCCAATTAAAACTGGGACAGAGAGGTGAGGAGAATAAGAAACTTTTGGAGAAAAACCACTGTGGGACTTTAAAGGTAAAAATGTCACTCAGATGTATTTGTGCAGAAATTCTACAAAATCCACAGAGAAACAATCCAAATAATAACCAAACAGCAAGAGAAGAACTGAGAAAAATCCTTCTTTACTATTTCTAGCATACACGTTATAAAAAGAAAAATCCCTCAAGGCAGTAAACATCTGCCCATCAACGCTTATCAGAAGCAACATCAAAAGCATAAGGCAAAGGTCAAGTCAAAGTTTATTGACGATGATGAACTATGACAGCCTCTATTAAATTACCCCTTCTTTCAAGGTGTATGTGATCAAAGCAGCAAAGATATTTTCACTCAGTCACATAACAAGCTATTTGTTGAGATTGAAACATCTGGTCAATATCTCCTAACACTGCAATTTCATGCACAGTTAGCATTAGGGCACATTTCTTCTCCTCTTCTTACAGGGTCCATAAGGGTGGCACATATGGCTGATCATTTCATTCAAAAAGGATTCAATTCAAGGCATTACACACAATCGTCTGTGCTTTATGGTGTTTTAAGTCTACCTGCCATCGTTTTCCATCATCATTGCTCACTGCTGTTCTCTTCGACTATAAAAGCCTGCCAATATGACAGAGCACTTAAAGCTTAACAGCCTTCCTCCACTGGAGTTAGAAAGCATTTAAGGCAAAGGAATCTATAAAGTGGCAGGTCATTTTCTATTGTCAAAAACTTGCAATATATTAAACTATTTACCATTTAAGCAAAGATATAGGACAGGTTAGAAAAGTAATTTTTAATGTCAAATCAAATGCTTAACTTTCTGTATGACAGATCTATGAAAGTATATTGTTTTGGTATAGTTTTAACTCATAATAAATTACTTTAAAACAATATTATAGGAATATTTCAATATTAATTTTAGTAGGGAATTTCAGAATTTCTTTTACAACTTGCCAAAGAGCAATTCTATACTAAGAGAATAGGGATGCTACAATTTTTTCAGTTCCCTACGTTGAAAATTTTCCATTTGAAATTCACGCATTTGTTGTCATGGTAACAGGGGCCTTTCTTATATACTTACAGTAGTAAACCTGAACTCACACCATAGATTTCTCATTTTTCCCTTTCTTGCTTTAAGATAATAGCTTCAAGGGAAAAAAGGGGTGGGGGTAGGAAACATCTTTAAAGCTATTATTTCACACTTCCTTTCACACATCATTGGAACAGGCAGTATAACTATATGACTACAGCTATCTTCTGAAACATAAGAATTTGCCTAATTGTAATAACCAAATGAATTTCAAGGAAGAAACTGTCTTCTGGTGATAAAGAATCATATATGATCATCTTACAATTAGCAATATGCAATGGCTGATTAAACAAGGAGAGTAGCAAAATAACAACACAATAAAAATACAACTTAGGTGTACTGCCCAGGGCTGCTACTCTGGCATATAAAGTAAATATTTTGGTTGTTCATCTGTGCATTAATCTAGTCAGTCAATCCAACCTGCAGCTATTTACTGAATGAGTCTATGGGCCAGACACCACACTAGCACTGAAACACAAAGTTGAAAGAGTTAGAATCAGTTCTTAACTCAGAGAGATCCCAAAGAAAAGAAAACAAACAAATGCAAAGCAAATAAAACAAAAACATTGAACAGAGAAATAAAATAACTGCAAGAAACACCAAAACGGAAAAAAACCAAATGGCTGAGAAAGAGAAAGGCATGGGAGAGAGAAACAAGGAAATAATTTACCTTAAATAGGCCTGCCTAAGGAACAACAAATTAATACATAAATAAGCTAAATAGGCAAAAAGTGAGGTAGGTGGTGGGGACTCTTCCAAACAGAAAGAGAAGCAAGTGCAAACTTCTAAGGCACAGAAGAAGTTGGAGTATATTCAAGAAACTGAAGAAAAAATTGTTTATAGTAGCTAAGTTTTGACACATATGTAGGTTCCAGATAATGCACACCTTATTGGCTATGGTAAAGAGAATAAATTTTATACAGAGTGCAACAGAATGCCACTGAAGTATTTTAAACAACAAAGCCAAATTATTGAATTTAAATGAGACTAAATGTGACTATTACATATAAAGGATTTTTATACCATAGATAAACAGATAGGCAATAAAGATATCAGTTGTGTGTGCATGCTTAGTCGGTTAAGTCGTGTCCAACTCCTTCAGACCCCAAGGATTGTAGCCAGCCAGGTTCCTCTCTCCATGGGATTTTCCAGGCAAGAATACTGGAGTCAGCTACCATTTCCTGCATCTCCTGCATTGGCAGGAGGATTCTGTACCACTGAGCCACCGGGGAAGCCTGAAAGTTACCAGTTCAGCTCAGTTCAGTTGCTCAGTTGTGTCCGACTCTTTGCGGCCCCATGAATCACAGCACGCGAGGCGTCCCTGTCCATCACCAACTCCCAGAGCTTACTCAAACTCATGTCCATCGAGTCAGTGATGCCATCCAGCCATATCATCCTCTGTCGTCCCCTTCTCTTCCTGCCCCCATTCCTCCCATCATCAGGGTCTTTTCCAATGAGTCAACTCTTCACATGAGGTGGCCAAAGTACTGGAGTTTCAGCTTCAACATCAGTCCTTCCAATGAACACCCAGGACTGATCTCTTTTAGGATGGACTGGTTGGATCTCTTTGCAGTTCAAGGGACTCTCAAGAGTCTTCCCCAACACCACAGTTCAAAAGCATCAATTCTTTGGCATTCAGCTTTCTTCACAGTCCAACTCTCACATCCATACGTGACCACTGGAAAAACCATAGCCTTGACTAGATGGACCTTTGTTGGCAAAGTAATGTCTCTGCTTTTTAATATGCTATCTAGGTTGGTCATAACTTTCCTTCCAAGGAGTAAGCCTCTTTTAATTTCATGGCTGCAATCACCATCTGCAGTGATTTTTGCAGCCCAAAAATATAAAGTCTGACACTGCTTCCACTGTTTCCCCATCTATTTCCCATAAAGTGATGGGACCAGATGCCATGATCTTAGTTTTCTGAATGTTGAGCTTTAAGCCAACTTTTTCACTCTCCTTTTTCACTTTCATCAAGAGGCTTTTTAGTTCCTCTTCACTTTCTGCCATAAGGGTGGTGTCATCTGCATATCTGAGGTTATTGATATTTCTCCCGGCAATCTTGATTCCAGCTTGTGCTTCTTCCAGATCAGCGTTTCTCATGATGTACTCTGCATTAAGTTAAATAAGCAGGGTGACAATATACAGCCTTGAAGTACTCCTTTTCCTATTTGGAACCAATCTGTTGGTCCATGTTCAGTTCTAACTGTTGCTTCCTGACCTGCATACAGGTTTCTCAAGAGGTGGGTCAGGTGGTTTGGTATTCCCATCTCTTTCATTAGGATGGTATAATCCTGCATCCAGCCCTTTGGAAAAGCTAATTGCGTCTATCCTCATTTTATTTCCAAATTTTAACTACTTTTTTTTCCCCAAGAACTTTTTGTTGATTTCACTGCTACCACTGATCCAAGTTACCATAATCTCTTGCCTGAACTGTTGCAAAACTTTCCTGATGTCTTTGCCTTCTTTTAAATCATACATCAGTAAATGTCATTCCTTTGCTTAAAACCCTATAGTGCTCTTCGGATCACTCAGTAAGAAGCAAAACTTCTTACATTAGTCTGTGAGGCCATACAGGTTCAAGCCAATCTTCTTTACCTCCTATTGCCTCTCTAACCTCATATTCTGTTACTCTTCATGTCCTGCTGCAACCACAATGAACTCCTTGCAGGATTCTGAAACATGCCAAACATGCTCTCCCTTAGCAACTACTGACACTACTAGACTGGACTTTCCCAGTGAGCCCGATTTCCCAGTGATTCACTCATCTAAAAATTCTTTACACAAATCTAAACAAAACTATTCCACACACACTCTATTTAATATTGTGAAACATTCCTTTTGTTCCAACATTCCCAATACTCTCCCAATTCTCTTTTAATTATTTTGCTTTCATAAAATTTAATAAACAGAAACCTCAGTTAAAATAAGAGTGTGGCAACCAGTAGGAGGAACCAGTCCTTTTCTTCACTGGCAAGAGCTCAGCCAATGAGAAACTGTCATCACTCAGTCAATGAAAAGTCACTTATTTTGACCTCTCAGTTCCCTCAATGGACTCTTTTACTAAACCCTCCCAATTTATTTTCACTTCCTTAAGAGTCCTCCCAGAGCGTTCCTAGTGGCTGAGTGGCAAAGAATCTGCCCGCCAATGAAGAAGACACGTGTTTGATCCTTGATATGGGAGGATCCCACAGGTCTCAGAGCAACTAAGCCTATGTACCACAACAACTGAGGCAGTGTTCTACAAGCTGAAAGCAGAAACTACTGAAGACTGCTACGCCTTAGAGTCTGAGCTCTGCAACAACAAGAGAAGCCACCTCAGTAAGAAGCAACTAGAAAAAAATCTGCACACAAACGAAAACTGAGAACAGGCAAAAACATAAATAAATAAAAAAAGTCCCCTCCTCCTTCCTTTGTAGGGACCTGCATAAGGTTTGTCATGGTTGCAGATCCCCAGTTTCGATAGTTTGTTGATCCTGAATCATTTTCCTAAAGAAAATTTTTTAAGGCCAACACCTAATACATTACATTATTTGCATTTCTTCATTCCACTAAAATAAGTTACATGGAGATTGTTGTTGCTGCTCAGTTGCTAAGTACAACTGCTTGCAACTCCATAAACTGCAGCACACCAGGCTTCCCTGTCCTTCACTCTCTCACAATGGACATGAGTTTGAGTTAGTCAGTCAGTGAAGTCATCCAACCATCTCATCCTCTGTCACCCCCTTCTCCTCTTGCCCCTAATTTTTCCCAGAATCTGGCGCTTTTCCAATGAGTCTGCTCTTTGCTTCATGCAAAGAGCATGGAGTTGCAAGGAGTCATAACTCCTTGCAAAGTACATGGAGGTAGAATTTTTATTTGTTCTGCTCATCAGTGCATCCTTAGAAACTGACACACAGTAGATACTCAATTTTCAACGAGAAAATAAGAGATACCAAGGGAAAATTTCATGCAAAGATAAACACAATAAAGGACAGAAATGGTATGGACGTAACAGAAGCAGAAGATATTAATAAGAGGTGGCAAGAATACACAGGAGAACTGTACAAAAAAGGTCTTAATAGCCCAGATAAACATGATGGTGTAGTCACTCAGCTAGAGTAAGATATCCTGGAGTATGAAGTAAAATGGGCCTTAGGAAGCATTACTACAAACAAAGCCAGTGGAGGTGATGAAATTCCAGCTGACCCACTTCAAATCCTAAGAGATCATGCTGTTGAAGTGCTGCACTCAATATGCCGGCAAATTTGGAAAACTTAGCATTGGCCACACGACTGGAAAAGTTCAATTTTCATTCCAATCCCAAAGGAGGAAAATGCCAAAGAATGCTCAAACTACTGTACAGTGGTACACATTTCAAATGCTAGCAAGGTAATGCTCAAAATCCTTCAAGCTAGGCTTCAACAATACATGACCCAAAAACTTTCAAAAATACAAGCTGGATTAAGAAAAGGCAGAGGAACCAGAGATCAAATTGCCAACATCCACTGGATCATAGAAAATGCAAGGGAATTCCAGAAAAATCTTTACTTCTGCTTTACTGACTATGCTAAAGCCTTTGAGTTTAGCATATGTGGATTACAACAAACTATGGAAAATTCTTCAAGAGACAGGAATACCAGACCACCTTACCTGCCTCCTGAGAAACCTGTATGCAGGTCGAGAAGCAACAGTTAGAACCAGACATGGAACAACGGACTGGTTCCAAATTAAGAAAGGAGTACGTCAAGGCTGTACATTGTCACCCTGCTTATTTAACTTACATGCAGAGTACATCATGTGAAACGCTAGGCTGAATGAAGCACAAGCTGAAATCATGATTGCTGGGAGAAATACCAATAACCTCAGATACGCAGATGACACCATCCTAATAGCAGCCATGAAATTAGAAGATGCTTGCTCCTTGGAAGAAAAGCTACAACAAACCTAGACTGCCTTTAAAATGTATTATTTGACAACTGTAACTGGTACAAACACAGAAAGAAATCAATGGGGGGGATAAAAAAAGAGTTCCAATTCAGACTCATGTGCCGATGGCAACACAGTATAGGCTACAGATGATATTTCACTGAGTTGGGGAAAAGGGGATTATTCAATACACTGAACTAGGATAAGCATACAGCCTTTGGGGATAGGGGTGATTCTGTCCCCTTATACTTTAACCAAAAAAATGTAAAAAAAATAAATAAAATAAAATAAAACCAGAAAGTTAGAAAATCCAGCGACTTCCAAAATAACTTTAAGACAATGGCAGATTTCCTTACGGCAAGAATACCAAATACTATAAAGGAAAAATCTGATAGCTGTTACTTGATTTAAAGTTAAAGTCATTACAAAGAAGCAAAAAAGCGTGTGCATGCCAAAAGGGTGGAGAGAGGTCAGTGTCCTTAATGTACAAAGTACTCTCAAAAATCAGTAAGAAAATAATATGCAAGGTTGTCATAAGGATGGTGCTTCATAGAGTAATACTCATATATATAAGGACTTCCCTGGTGGCTCAGTGGTAAAAAATCCTGCTGCCAATGCAGGAGACACAGGAGATGCAGGTTCAATCCCTGGATCAGGAAGATCCCCTGGAGAAGGAAATGGCAACCCACTCCAGAATTCTTGCCTGGGAAATCTCATGGACAGAGAAGCCTAGAGGGCTACAGTCCATGCGGTCATGAAAGTGTTGGACACAACTTAGCAAACTAAATGAGAACAACAACACTACCAGCGGTCTACCAGTAGGTTCAATTTCTGTTTCTCAGTTTGATACCTTGGGCTTCCCAAGCAGCACTAACAATAAAAAATTCACCAGCCAATGCAAGACACACAAGAGATGTGGGGTCAATCTCTGCTGGGTCAGGAAGATCCTCTGGAATAGAAAATGGCATCCCACTCCAGTATTTCTGCCTGTAAAATTCTATGGACAGAGGAGCCTGGCAGGCTACAATCCATGCAGCCACAAAGAGTCAGACATGATATAAGCAATAGTACACATATTCCTTTAATATAAGTAAAGAACACTACCAGTCTGTACAGAATTAGAATCAGCAGCACTCTGAAAAAACAAAAGAACTCTTCACTGGCTTTCAAATCTGCATTAAGGAGGCCACTGTTGATGTTATTAAAATTTCCTGTTCCTAGTGAGGATGCCATATGTCTTTGAAGAAAGTACTCTTGCCATTCTCAACATACTGCTGAGGTACTTATGCAGTTCTAGCCCCTTTTGACTGACTCTAATGAAAGACTTTAGCTTCGAGCCTGTCTATCCAATAAGTGTTAAATAAGTGGTAACAACTATATCATAGTCCCAAGTGCAGATTTGTGAATCAAAGGACAATTTTTCAGGCATGTCCATATTTCTGACAGACCTACATTTTATCCCACCTATATCGACACTTACAATGAAATATTCAATAGCAGTAAACAATAAACAACATTTTTTTGCACAGTAACATCAGATAATTACAGAGTAGCACAAGATAATTAAAATGGATAGAATTTTGGGGGGAAGATTTACATGCAGAGATTGCAAGGAGACTCTTATTAGCAGCTGAATTATATCATCATCAAAATAAAAATGTTATTGGGCACCCACCATGGAATTATACACTTATTAAATCAACAAACTTCTATCAAGCTCTTATTATATCTAAAGTACTCTGTGAGGGAACACAATCTCAAATTAAGACCTTGAAGAGTTCATAGTCGAGTGGAGGAGGCAGCATGGAAACAGAAACAATGAGCATTATAAAAGATATAGACACAAAATATTCTGAGAGCATCAAGAAGTTTGGGGGGTAATGAGAAAGTCAAACAGAAAAAGACAAATAAGCTGGTTCTTGAAGGTTGAAAATCTTATCAGTTTGAGAACAAGAGAAATAAAGTAAGTTATACACAAGAGAAACATATGGGCAAAAACACAGAGGGAAACTATGTCCATGGCTTAACTCGGGGTATTAGTAAAACATGGGTTCTATAACAGCATATTTTATAAAGGACCAGCAATCCATAACACAGAAAAGCAGGCTGCGATCACTGAGTTACATGACAAAAATGAATTTTAGTAAGATAATTCTGGCAACAGTATCCAGAAAACTAACCAAAAAATATTGAGAGACAATTCACCATGGGTCTGTCATGTCTCTGTAGGTCGTTATCAGATTTTGTTCTCTCTTTTTAAGGATGTTAATATAACAAACATAAAGATAGTGGCTTTATGTCAGGGTAAAAGTTGGGCAAGTTTCAGGGAGCATCTCTAAAAGATTGTGATTTTTTAAATTCAGGATTCTTCCATTGTGATGCAAACTCTGTGAACACAGCTTGCCCTCCACACTGCCTCTGAGTGACTGAGAAATCAAACCGAACTAATGGAAATAGAAACTGAATGCTGCCTGCATTGTTGTAAGTAAAAAAAAAAAAAAAAAAATTCCTTTGTCTCTGACCCGGGAGCTTCTTGCCTTCTGTCAACATCTAAGAAGCTGTGGCAGACCAATTTGCTAGCCTGCAAGAGGTATAAAATCCAAGACATTTCACAGTTATTGACAAAAAGAAGAGGATGAACAGGATACAGGAAGACCAATTAGCTGGCCATGCAGTACTGCAGAAAAGAGACAAGGATCTCACTCTCAAGAATTCTAAGGAAAGCAGGACACAGATATAAAAAAAGGTTCTTTTGGAGGCAAAACAGATAAGATGAGGGACTGATTTTGAGTTCACGTGTGCTAAGTCACTGAAGTCATGTCTGATTCTTTGTGACCCTATGGACTTGTAGTACTCCAGATTCCCATGTCCATGGGATTCTCCAAGCAAGAATACTAGGGTGGGTTGCCTTGCCCACCCCTTCAGGGAATTTCCTGTCAGGGATCAAACCCGGATCTCTTATGTCTCCTGCACTAGCATGCGGGTTCTTTACCACTAGCGCCACCTGGGAAGCCCCAAAGGACTGTTTAGTTATGGCAAATGAAGGAGAGTGTATGTTGAAACTGACTATAAAGTCTCTAACTGGATGACTGAGGGGGGATTACATTACTAATAGAGAAAAACTATATAAGAACACAGGATGAAGTACTATGTGAGAAAGCTAGAAAAAGGTGAATTTCAACACATGGAATTAGGACAACATTCATGTAGACTATCTGCTGGTATATTGGAAAAACCAGTTTGTAGTACCACAAAATGTCACGAATACTGAAAAAGCATTGAAAATCAGCTATTCTTGAAAGAGTCTGCAGACCCCTGGAAGACCCTGAAAACATGACAGGGTATTCACAAAGTCAATTCAAGTTTCAGACTATATGAAGATATTATTTGCATTTTTCACTATGCTGACATTTGCTTTAAAGTGCAAACTGCAAATGATGGGTAAACTGCTGGTATCTAAGATAAATAAAGGAAGTGGAGCCACAGAACAGTAGTCACTGAATTCTTCACAACCTTGCGCTCATATTAAAAAGATACCAATTTATTAAATGAACAGCATGGGTAATATATTCAATAATGTAATACCTCTGTAAGGTGACAGATGTTAACTAGTCTCATCATAGTGATCCTTTTGTAATGCACAGAAACATCGAATCACTAAGTGAGCACCAGAAACTAACATAGTGTTATGTTAGTTGTTCAAAAACAAACTAACTCATAGAAAAAAAGATTAGATCTGTGATTATTACAGGTGGGGGAGTGGTGGAAGGAACTGGATGAAGGCAGTTACAGGTACAAACTTGCAGTTATAACATAAATAAGAGTACTAAGGATTTAATGTACAACATAATTAACACTGCTGTTTTTTATATATAAAAGTCAAGAAAATAAATTCTAAGAGTTCTCATCGCAAGAAAACATGATTTTTTTTCTTTCTGTATCTAGATGAGATGATGTTCACTGAACATTTTGCAGTAATCATTTCATGATGTTTGTGAATCAAATCACTATGCTGCACACATTAAACTTATCCAGCGCTGTAAGTCAATTATATTTCAATAAAACTGGAAGGAATTTTTTTTTAAATGATACCAGTTTAAGAATTTTTTGAAGCAGCAAAAATCATCATTTTTATTAAGCACTGACCTTTAAATACACATCTTTTAAATGCACTGTTTAAGAAACTGGAAAAGTATGAATGAATTAAATGGTTTCCTCAAGAAAAACTCTTGTGATGTTGAGTTTCTACACGAACTAAATTGCTTTCTTTAGGGAAAACTATTTTTAATTTAAATAATGATGGACAGACAAATGACAGTTACTAAAACTTGAGTATTTGGCAGATATAGTCTTAAAAATGAAAAAAAGAAAGCCTGTCACATTAAAAAAAAAAATAACTGTCAGGATTTATTCTTAATAATGAAATTTGAGCTTTCAACTGAAAATTATAATTGTATAAATCACATATTCACCATTGTGAGAGTTCCAAAACATAAAAGACTGTTTTCTTGAAACTGGGAGTGATACTGACAAATGAAAGACATTTTACAACATTTGAAAAATCTGGATAATTTAATGAATAAAAACTTTGCAAATGAACAATGCACCATAGTAAGAGTCACATATGGGAAGAATTTCTATACAAAGAGTTAAAAAGACTGATGGATACATGTACCTTTTCACACAATATCTTTGTTGATAAACAGTCAACACATGTACAATTTATATTTAAAGTGAACAATTCAATAGCATTTTATATAGCACAGTATATTCAGAGCTGTGCAAGAATCACCATATCAATTTCAGAACATTTTCAACACCCTAAAAAGAATCCCACATCACTTAGTCCCATTCCCCATCACTAAACTCCCATTCCCACAAATCCTAGGAAACAACCAGTGTATTTTCTGTCACTATAAATATGCATATTTAGGACATCTCACAGAAATGGAATCATAAAGTATGTGGACTTTTGTGAGCAGCTTTTTACACTTAGCACAATGTTTTCAAGATTCAGCCACATTGTAGAATGAATAAGTATTTCATTTCTTTTTATTGACAATATTCCCTATAGTGCAGATACTCCATATCTTGTTTATTTATTCCTCAATTGATGGACATGTGGTTTTTGCCCACTTTTTTGCTATTATGAATAATACTGCTATAAATATACATGTACAACTCTTTATGTAATGATATATTTTTATCTGTCTTGGGTATATACCTAGAAATGTTGAGTCATATGATAACTCTATCTTTAGTCTTTTGAGGAACTGAGAAACTATATGCCAAACCAACTTCACCATCTTGTAATCCTACCAGCTCAACATCCTCACCACAATTTTTATATATGGTGTGAGACAGGGTACGTGTTCATTTTACTGTATGTACCTTCCCTAGCATCATTTGTTGAAAAGACCATTCTTTCTCTGTTTGATTTTCTTGACATTCTTGTCAGAAATCAATTAACCGTAAACTGATAAATTTCTCTCTGGACTCTAAAATCTGTGACAACCAGATCAGACAAAGGTACAAATATAATTCACTGGAGAAAGAATAGTTTTTAAGCAAATAGAGCTAGAATTATTAGATAGTTACATACAAAATTTCCATCCATTCTTCACCTGTAAACAAAAATATTTCAGAATGGATCACAGATCTAAATGTAAAATCCCTTATCAATGGATTCTTAAATACACAGCTTTAATATAAAACTGACACTCTATAAATGCTAGTGGTATAATTTTTTACCATTGGAAAATTAGGATTCCATACACAGATAATAGTATATCATAATGACTAATTTTTCTCTATTGCTGAATGTTTATATTGTTTTCAGTCTACTTTATTATAAAAACTGCCTTAATATATTTACATATTCCTTATTTAAATATCTAACTACTACTATAGGATACCAAAACTAGGAATTGCTGCATCAAAGATTATGTGCACATAAAATTTTAAAAAATACTGCCAAATTGCTCCACAATAAGGTATACCTAGTTTTCACTCCCATACAAAATAGTATAAAAGCATCCTTTGCTTTTCAATCTCCCAACACTGAATTCTAATCAAATTATTTACAACTAAGTGATATGCAAATCTGGTGACTTCTATTTTAACTTGCATTTTTATTGTTAACTGGGTTGAGGTTTACTTAATAGCAATTCATATTTCTTCTAATATGAATTGAATTACTCTCATATCCTTTGTTTACTTTTTCAGTTGGGCTTTTCTTTTCTTAATGCTGCCAAAATTGTAAGAATTGGTTAAAACTTTAGGAACATTAATTCTTTGCCTTATAAATGTTGCAAATATTTTCATTTCATCTTTGTTTATGATGTATTTCACCTACCACTTTTTGAATTTAATGTACTTGAATCTTTAAGACTTACAGATTAGAAACAACAGTAAGAAAGTGACAGAGAAAGATAAGCCAGTAAAGGGTACAGATAGTTCAAAGTTAACAAGAACAAAGAAAGAGTGCTATTTATCTTCAAAGCCAATGTAAGAAAGTTTTAAAACTGAGGAAGTAATCAACAAATGAAATATCCTTGAGTGGGTCAATTAGAATTCCTATTTTTAAATGGTCTCTGGTTTCGGCAATTATATTATCAGTGACTTCTGTAAAAAAAATAGATAAATAATGTTTCCAAAGAGAGAGAAAGGTTGAAATCTTAAAAGGGAAGGTAAAGCAGTGGTGATAATGAATATAAACTCTTCTGCCTAGACTAGGTGTAGTGAAGGGAAGGTGGAAAGGTAACAATTTGCAGTTTCAGAGAATGAGAAAGAAAATGGAATAGAACCTAAAAAATAAAAATTATATAAACAGATTTGAAGACAATGAGGAGAGAATGTGAAAAAGTTGAAACCTGATGATTTTTGTTATATGTATTGAGAAGGATATGAAGTAACTTGCTGAGAATAGCGTAATATGTTAAAGGAGAATAAGAGAGAGCTAAACAAACACGAGGGCTTCCCTGTGGCTCAGCTGGTAAAGAATCTGCCTGCAATGCGGGAGACCTGGGCTTGATCCCAGGGTTGGGAAGATCCCCTGGAGAAGGGAAAGTTGGAAAATACTACCGACTCTAGTATTCCGGCCTGGAGAATTCCTCGAACTGTAAAGTCCATGGGGTTGCAAAGAGTCAGACATAACTGAGCGACTATCACTTTCACTTCAAACAAACACGAGGGGAATGACAGTTGGGAGTAGAAACTCAAAGTATTGTGGATACAGACATATCTGAGTCCTTTAAAATGACAAGAAAACGCCTGCATATAGACAGACTCAATGAATATGTATAAAATATGGCCAGATTTTGGATAACTAGAAAATACACATGCTTCAAGAAATTTAGTTTTTATATGACTTTTTAATAGAAAAATTTTATATAAATCAGTGTACACTAATATGATAATTATACAGTGACATGACTTCCAGAGAAGAACATATAATTCTATTTGATTTACTTTCTATAGAATTAGATTAAAACTTTCATACTAATGGGTTGGCAAACTGATGAAGTGGCACCTACTAAAATTTATATTTGCAGTATAGGATGAAAAATTTGTAAATATCACTAAAATGGAATTTTTAATTTATCAAGACATATAATATTTTAATACATATATAACCACAGAACTTAAAATCTTATGGTGTAAAATATAACAAATTCTCAATTAATCAAGATTATATCTAAACTATATTACCATGAATAATAATTGTCAATGAATTATCTGCATAATAAAAGCAAAAGTAAAACGTACTAAAATTGCTAATTAATGTTAAAGATTATATTTAAATAG
This sequence comes from Cervus elaphus, assembly GCF_910594005.1. NCBI lineage: Eukaryota > Metazoa > Chordata > Mammalia > Artiodactyla > Cervidae > Cervus > Cervus elaphus. The sequence continues at coordinate 29,891,099 of NC_057829.1, read as the reverse complement.
AGTTAGAATAAAGACTTGAAATGTATTTAGCTCCTAAACATACACTGAAAATGATATTTTTATTTAACAAACTAACACTGAGAAGAAATTAGGTGAGGATTACATAGGAACTCTCCCGGATTACTCTAAAATTTTTCTGTAAATCTAAAATTATTCCAAATGAGAAGTTTACTCTCCAACTACTGTTGGTGGGAATGTAAACTGCTCCAATGACTACGGAGAACAGTCGAGAGGTTCTTTAAAAAAAATTAAAATAGAGCTACCATGTGATCTAGCAATCCTAATCCTGGGCATACATCTGAAATAAACCATGGTTCAAAATGAGACACAGATCCCAAAGCTCGTTGCACTGCTATTTACAATATCCAAGACATGAGAGCAACCTAAAAGTCTATCAACAGATGAAAGGATAAAGAAGATATGATACTTACATACAATATAATATACTCAGTCATTAAAAAGAATGAAATTATGCCATTTGCAGCAAAATGGATGAACCTGGAGATTACCATACTAAGTGAAGTAAGTCAGACATCAGAAGATAAATATCATAAGATACTGTTAATATGAAGAATCTCAAAAAATGATACAAACTTATTTGCAAAACAGAAACAGAATCACAGGCTTAAGAGAACAAACTTATGCTTATGGTGGAGGAAAGATGGGGATAGGGATAGATTGGGAATTTGGGATTAACATACACACACTACTACATTTCAAATAGATAACCAATAAGGATCAGTCCTGAATATTCATTGGAAGGACTGATGCTGAATCTGAAATTTCAAAACTTTGCCCACCTGATGCAAAGAGCTGACTCATTTGAAAAGACCCTAATGCTGGGAAAGATTGAAGGAAGGAGGAGAAGGGGATGACAGAGGATGAGACAGTTGGATGGCATCACTGACTCAATGGACATGGGTTTGAGTAAACTCTGGGAGTTGCTGATGGACAGGAAGGCCTGGCGTGCTGCAGTCCATGGGGTCGCAAAGAGTCAGACACAACTGAGTGACTGAACTGAACTGAAGGAACTACTATATAGCAAAGGGAACTCTGCTCAAATATTCTGTAATAACCTAAATGAGAAAAGAACTTGAAAAACAGATACATGTACACGTATAACTGAATCACTTTGCTGTACACCTGAAACTAACACTGTAAGTCAATTAAGTCCAATAAAAAATAATTTCGATAAAATTTCATTTTAAAAAACTAAATATAAAATTACTTTATTTTTTAACTTTTTACCTTAAAATACTTTTATACTTAAAGAAAACTTACAGAAATAATGCAATATACCCTTCATGTTATATTAATATACTATAATAAAATTAAAATTATATAACTATAATAAAATTATCATAATCATGATTTTGCTTTCTTGTTTTGAAGTCATTATTCTGCAAATCAAAAAAATCTGTGTCATAAACTATTTTTTGGCAAAATTTTGACATGGTTTGTTGACTTTCAACTCAAGTGATAAATAAAAGGATAATTTTGATTTGAAAGCAGGGTAAAAAATAAGAGTAGTGTTTTCAAGTAGCAATTGCAGTTGACCCTTGAACAACACAAGCTGGAACTGCATAGGTCCACTTATACACAGATTTTTTCAATAATAAATACTATAGTACTACACTATAGTTTTTAATATAGGATGATTAAAGTCATCCAAATTTAATTCAGATGACCATTATATCTACTACTGTGGGGAAGAATCCCCTAGAAGAAATGGAGTAGCCCTCATAGTCAACAAAAGTGTCTGAAATGCAGTACTTGGGTACAGTTTCAAAAACAACAGAATGATCTCTGTTCATTTCCAAGGCAAATCATTCCACATCACAGAAATCCAAGTCTATGCCCCAACCACTAATGCCAAAGAAGCAGAAGTTGAATGATTCTATGAAGACCTAAAAGACCTTGTAGAACTAACACCCAAAACCTATGTCCTTTTCATCATAACAGACTGGAATCCAAAAGTAGGAAGTCAAGAGCCTGGAAAGTTTAGCCTTGGAGTACAAAATGAAGCAGGGCAAAGGATAACAGAGCTTGGCCAAGAGACCACACTGGTCATGGCAAACACCCTCTTCCAACAACACAAGAGACGACTATACACATGGACATCACCAGATGGTCAATATTGAAATCAGACTGATTATATACTTTGCAGCTGAAGATGGAGAAGCTCTATACAGTCTTCAAAAACAAGACCAGGAGCTGATGATGGCTCAGATCATGAACTCTTATTGCCAAATTCAGAATTAAATTGAAAACAGCAGGGAAAACCACTAGACCATTCTAGTGGTATGACCTAAATCAAATCCCTTACAATATACAGTGGAAGTGAGAAATAGATTCAAGGGATTAGATCTGATAAGAATTCCTGAAGAACGATGGATGGAGTTTCGTGACATTGTACAGGAGGCGGTGACGAAGACCATCCCAAAGAAAAAGAAATGCAAAAAGGCAAAGTGGTTGTCTGAGGAGGTCTTACAAATAGCTAAGAAAAAAAGAGAAGCGAAAAGCAAAGGAGAAAAGGAAAGATATACCCATTTGAATGCACAGTTTCAAAGAATAGTGAGGAAAGATAAGAAAGCCTCCCTCAGTGATCAATGCAAAGAAATAGAGGAAAACAACAGAATGGGAAAGACTAGAGATCTCTTGAAGAAAATTAGAGATACCAAGGGAACATTTCATGCCAAGAAGGGCACAATAAATAAGAGAAAAGATATGGACCTAACAGAAGCAGACGATATTAAGAAGAAGTAACAAGAATACACAGAAGAACTAAACCAAAAAGATCTTCAGGACCCAGATAACCACAATGGTGTGATCACTCACCTACAGCCAGACATCCTGGAATGAGAAGTCAAGTGGGTCTTAGACAAACAAAGCTAGTGGAGGTGATGGAAGTCCAGCTGAACTATTTTCAAATCTTAAAAGTTAATGCTGTGAAAGTGCTGCACTCAATATGCCAGGAAATTTGGAAAATTCAGCAGTGGCCAAAGGAATGGAAAAGGTCAGTTTTCATTCCAATCCCAAAGAAAGGCAATGACAAAGAATGCCCAAACTACCACACAATTGCAGTCATCTCACACGCTAACAAAGGAATGCGCAAAATTCTCCAAGCGAGGCTTCAACAGTATGTGAACTGAGAACTTTCTGATGTTCAAGCTGGTTTAGAAGAGGCACAGAAACCAGAGATCAAATTGCCAACATCCACTAGATCACAGAAAAAGCAAGCCAGTTCCAGAAAAACATCTACTTATGCTTCACTGACCACGCCAAAGCCTTTGAATGTGTGGATCACAACAAACTGTAGAAAATTCTTCAAGTGATAGGAATACCAGACCACCTTACCTGCCTCTTGAGAAACCTGTATGCAGGTCAAGCAGCAACAGTTAGAACCGAACATTTAAGAATGGACTGGATCCAAATTGGAAAAGGAGCACATCAAGACTATATACTGTCATCCTGCTTATTTAACTCATATGCAGACTGTATCATGTGAAATGTCAGACTAGATGATGCACAAGCTGGAATCAAGACTGCAGGGAGAAACGATCAATAACCTCAGATATGCAGAATACACCACCCTTATGACAGAAAGTGAAGAGAAACTAAAGAGCCTCTTGATGAAAGTGAAAAAGGAGAGTGAAAAAGTTGGCTTAAAACTCAACATTGAGAAAACTAAGATCATGGCATCCGGTCCCATCACTTCATGGCAAATAGATGGGGAAACAATGGAAACAGTGACAGACTTTATTTTTTGGGCTACAAAAATCACTGCAGATGGTGACTGCAGCCATGAAATCAAAAGACGCCTGCTCCTTGGAAGAAAAGCTATGACCGATCTAGACACCATATTAAAAAGCAGAGACATTACTTTGCCAACAAAGGTCCGTCTAGTCAAAGCTATGGTTTTTCCAGTAGTCATGTATGGATGTGAGAGTTGGACTATAAAGAAAGCTGAGTGCCAAAGGATTCATGCTTTTGAACTGTGGTGTTGGAGGAGATTCTTGAGAGTCCCTTTGACGTCAAGGAAATTAAACTAATCAATCCTATAGGAAATCAGTCTTGACTATTCACTGGAAGGACTGATGCTGAAGCTGAAGCTCCAATACTTTGGCCACCTGACTTGAAGAACTGCCTCTTTGGAAAAGACCCTGATGCTGGAAAAGACTGAAAGCGGGAGGAGAAGGGCATGACACAGGATGAGATGGTCAGATAGCATCACCGACTGGATGGACATGAATTTGAGCAAGTTTTGGGAGTTGGTGATGGACAGGGAAGCCTGGCATGCTGCAGTCCATGAGTCGGACACAACTGAGTAACTGAACTGCACTGAACTGATATTACTACACAACTCACTGTTGGTAAACATCCAGGGTAACAGAGAGTGAACTATAAAATGATAGGTGCAGGGTAGGCAAACCTAACCGCTAAATGTTCAGGGTCAGCAATTCAGCAACTTTCTAAAATGTATTCCTATGCTAGAATTCAGTATCCTCCAAGTAGATGAATAATGAAGTATTTACATAAATTATATAACACTTTAACAATAATCCTCATTAGAATTTCTAAAAAGAAGAGTTACCATTTCCAAAAATACTACAGAAAGAGCTAAGTGTGGGTTTGGAGACCAGGAATTATGAAATAGGACCCATGCATATAACAGTGCTGTGATTTGCATCCAGCAATCTCAATACCAAGGAATAGACTGGCAGATACTAAGTTAAACTGACCTAGGGTTGGTGGCTAAGCATGGAGAAATAAAAAAACAAAAAGCGAGAGAACGTGTTTATATAAGTTCGAAAGAAAATTAAGTGTACTCAAATGCACTAAGGGCAGTGAAATGCCAGATTTGGGGACAGTGACATGTGGAGGTACAAGGGCTAGGAAAATTCTATATCATCACAGAAAATGAGTCACAGATCTCATATATAGAACTGTAAGGGATGACAATTTACAGCACTGACATAATAGAGAATTATTTAAAAAGAATCAAATTCAACAAACTCTGAAAGGGGATGATGTACGGTTTATAATAGTGAAATCATCCCTTACCTTCTGGTTGGGAAACTGTAGACAGATCTTTACAAGTCACAAGAAAATTCATTTAAACGCCTTTAGACTTCAAAAACACAAAAAGAAAAGATTAAAATGTGCATTTTTCCTGCTTCTGCTTGATCAATAGGAAATATATAGTTTTAAAAATGATTGCCAAAAGAGGGGAAATGTTAAAATTTTCTTGAAAAGGTATGTTAGGACAGCATCACCATTTCACAACATTTTACACTGTTTTTCAAATAATCCCTACTATTATTACCATGAACTGAAAGTACTAAGATACTCATAAAAAATTTTATTTCTTAAAAAAGTAAGGTGCTTGCTTTGGCAACACATATACTAAAATTGGAACGATACAGAGAAGATTAGCATGGCCCCTGCGCAAGGATGACATGCAAATTCGTGAAGCGTTCCATATTTTTAAAACAGCCTTCAGAATGGGAGAAAATAATAGCAATCGAAGCAACAGACAAAGGATTAATCTCAAAAATATACAAGCAACTCCTGAAGCTCAATTCCAGAAAAATAAATGACCCAATCAAAAAATGGGCCAAAGAACTAAACAGACATTTCTCCAAAGAAGACATACAGATGGCTAACAAACACATGAAAAGATGCTCAACATCACTCATTATCAGAGAAACACAAATCAAAACCACAATGAAGTACCATTACACGCCAGTCAGAATGGCTGCTATCCAAAAGTCTACAAGCAATAAATGCTGGAGAGGGTGTGGAGAAAAGAGAACCCTCTTACACTATTGGTGGGAATGCAAACTAGTACAGCCGCTATGGAAAACAGTGTGGCGATTCCTTAAAAAACTGGAAATACCAAAAAAAAAAAAAACAAAAAACTGGAAATAGAACTGCCATAGGACCCAGCAATCCCACTCCTGGGCATACACACCGAGGAAACCAGATGTGAAAGAGACACGTGCACCCCAATGTTCATCGCAACACTGTTTATAATAGCCAGAACATGGAAGCAACCTAGATGCCCATCAGCAGAGGAATGGATAAGGAAGCTGTGGTACATATACACTATGGAATATTACTCAGCCATTAAAAAGAATTCATTTGAATCAGTTCTAATGAGATGGATGAAACTGGAGCCCATTATACAGAGTGAAGTAAGCCAGAAAGATAAACACCAATACAGTATACTAACGCATATATATGGAATTTAGAAAGATGGTAATGATACCCCTATATGCAAGATTGAAAAAGAAACATAGATGCATAGAAAAGACTTTTGGACTCTATGGGAGAAGGTGATGGGGGAGGGGGGGTGATCTGAGAGAATAGCATCACAACATATATATTATCAAGTGTGAAACAGATCGCCAGTCCAGGTTGGATGCATGAAACAAGTGCTCAGGGCTGGTACACTGGGATGACCCAGAGGGATGGGATGGGGAGGGAGGTGGGAGGGGAGATCAGGATGGGGAACACATGTAAATCCATGGCTGATTCATGTCAATCAATGTATGGCAGAAACCACTACAATATTGTAATTAGCCTCCAACTAATAAAAATAAATAAAAAATAAAAAAGGTATGTGATTTGAAAGTACTTTAAAAGTAAAAAAAAATTCTAAAACAATGTTATTAAGAAATACTAATTATTCAATAGATGTCTGATGACTCAGTATAAAAGGATCTGAAGCATATGTACAAAATCATGCTGTGACTGAATATCATCATTATTCTGAGGAAAGCAAGAAGAAAAAATAACTAACATTGTTAAGTGATGTAGAATGTTCACTTAAATATGAATGGAATTTTTATAAAAATACAGAGAGTACAGAGAAGAACTATACAAAAAAGCTCTTTATAACCCAGATAACCAGGATGTGTGATCACTCACCCACAGCCAGACACTCTGGACTGTGAAGTCAAGTGGGCCTTAGCAAGCGTCACTACAAACAAAGCTAGTGGGGGTGATGGAATTCCAGTTGAGCTGGAATTCTAAAAGATGATGCTGTGAAAGTGCTGCACTCAATATGCCAGCAAATCTGAAAAACTCAGCAGTGGCCACAGGACTGGAAAAGGTCTGTTTTCATTCCAATCCCAAAGAAAGGCAATGACAAAGAATGCCCAAACTACCACACAATCGCAGTCATCTCACACACTAGCAAAGTAATGCTCAAAATTCTCCAAGCAAGGTTTCAAAAGTATGTGAACCAAGAACTTCCCGATGCTCAAGCTGGATATAGAAAAGGCACAGGAACCAGAGAACAAATTGCCAACATCCCATGAATCATAGAAAAAGCAAGAGAGTTTGAGAAAAACATCTACTTCTGTTTTACTGACTATGCCAAAGCCTTGACTGTGTGGACCACAACAAACTCTGGAAAAATCTTCAAGAGATGGGAATACCAGACCACCTTGCATGCCTCATGAGAAATCTATATACAGGTCAAGAAGCACCAGGTAGCCTGGACATGGAACAATTGAAGCTCCAATACTTTGGCCACCTGATGTGAAGAGCTGACTCATTGGAAAAGACCCTGATGCTGGGAAAGATTGAAGCCAGGAGGAGAAGGGGACAACAGTGGATGAGATGGTTGGATAGCATCACTGACTCAATGGACATGAGTTTAAGTAAGCACCAGGAGATAGTGATGGGCAAGGTAACCTGGCATGCTGCAGTCCATGGAGTCGCAAAGAGTTGGACACAACTGAGAGAATGAACTGACTGATTGATCATAAATGTCCCATTTATTACATAAGTTAAGGACTTAGTTAACAAATGATTATGGGACACTTAATAACAAAAAATGCAGTATGAAATATAGGCAACTACTATTTAAAGAATTAGAATTCTTCATTAAGTTACCTTTTAACAACTACACTTTATAGAATCCCAGGAGTCAACTGATACCAAAAATTACCAATTAACAGACACCCAAAAAAGTCTATTATTCAGAGAATGGGTTTCTAGCCAAAGTAGAAAAAAATGGAATATTTGTTTCCAAATAATTTATTGCCCATTTCTAATAAATAATTGGTACATGCTGAAAATTCCGAGAGCTACGAAACATACCTTATTAAAAGATGTAATTAAACAAAAACCACAAACAAAAAAACACAAAACAAACAAAAAGATGTAATTAGTCTCCAGAAATTACATGCAGTGACAGAGAACAGACACTCAAATTAAGCTTGTAAAGTAAGCCCTTTAGATAAAGCAGAACAATGTTGTATGTAAAAACCTGTCATTTGCAAAGTGCGTGCGAGTGCAAAGTCACATCAGCCGTGTCTCACTCTTTGTGACCCTATGGACCATAGCTCACCAGGCTCCTCTGTCCATGGGACTCTCCAGGCAAGAATACTGGAGTAGGGTGCCATTACCTTCTCCAGGGGATCTTCCTGACCCAGGGATCGAATTTGCATCCCTAAGGTCTCCTGCACTGGCAGGTGAATTTTTCACCACTAGCACCACCTATGAAGCCCTTGGAAAGTAGTAGATTTCAGGTGTGTTCCATCTTTGAAAAATTTGGAGCTAACATAAAAAACATTAAGGGATATATGAATTGTCTCTTGTAAAACCTAATCTCTTTCATACATTTAGCATTATGGCTAAACCTTCCAGTTCTATCAGAATATAAGTTAAAATAAATATACGACCTTTGAAAATGTGGATGTTAGAAATATAATCTGAAACATTCAGAAAGTTAAGGGAAACTGACTATCTTTGGAGTGGTGGTGGTAGATAAAACTTCAGATTATAATTTTTCCTTGCCAAATCAAAAAGTTACTATTGCTAATATATACATTTCATTGTGAATTAACTTTTCATCATGATCTGTTGCCTGAAAAGCAAACAATATGATTTAAAATACTAGACAATCAGTAAAGGTACCCTCAACAGTTTAGCATATCTCCATGATAATAAATACAAGCTTATTTTCAAATTACCTCAAAATTACTCTATATGGTCTTCAAAAATATTAATCAAAGATTCTTATATTCACATAAGAATGACTGCAAAAAACACACTTATACCTTATATTCACATTTATACCTGTCAGCTGAAACATTAACCTGGTATATGTTTATTACATACTCACAAGAAAGCAAACAATATTTTTTAAAAAGAGAAAGTAGTAAACAACAGAGAACATTAGCAATTACTGCAGCACTAATCAATGACTGCTGGTTAATAGATAAAGAAAATTATACCCTTTTCATAACTGCTCATTAGGGTATAAAGAAGTGCTAGCTGGAAATATTCTATATTGAAATTTTCAAAAAGTACTGGATATTTTAGTATTAAGATTAAAAAACAATTTGCTGCATTTTAAGGACAGAGAGTCCAGAAGTTCTGGTAATATTCAAGCAACTATTTAAAATGTTAAAATGAAAAAAAATGATAAAGTGATAGTTGTTCAATTGTTTTTGATCCTTTGTGAGGCATAAACTATAGCGTGCCAGGCTCCTCTGTCGATCAAATTCTCCAGACAAGAATATTGGATTGGGCGGGCCATTCTCTTCTCCAGGGGATCTTTCCCATCCAGGGATAGAACTGGGGTCTCCTGCATTGCTGGCAGATTCTTTATCATTTCAGCCACCAGGGAAGTACCATTTAAAATGAGACCATGATAATAAAGAACTTCTAAGGTCAAAATGTAAACTCTTCTTTGATGATCATTAAATCCAGAAATATCTTGGATCTGATCATTTAAAAGGTATTTCTCAGTTAAAAACAAAAGACAATCAGCCTAATAATTACCCCAAAGAAAATATATAAATGGCCAACAAGTGCATAAAAAGATGTTCAATACCATTAATCATTAGGGAAATAACACAGTGATGAAATACCACTATATGTACAAGATTGGTTATAATTTTTAAAAAAAGAAAGGATGAGGGGATAAATTCTGGCAAGGATCTGTATAAATTGGAACCCTTAATATATTTCTGGTGAGAATGTACATTGTTGCTGCCACTGTGGAAAGAGTTTGGTAGTTCCTCAAGAAGCACAGATTTACCATACGAACCATCAATTAAATCCCTGCAGGTATACACTCAAATGAATAAAAAAGACACATTCAAACTCTGTGGACAACCTAAATGTTCATAAACTCATGAATAGATAACAGGATACAGCCATATAATGGAATTATTATTCAATTACAGAAAGGAATCAAGTGCTAATACATATGACAATCTACACGAATCACAAAAATATTATTACATATAAGTAAAAGAAGCCAAATAAAAAAGGTCATATAAAGCAATAATTTCATTTACATGAAATATTCAGAAATGGCAAATTCATTGTAATAGATAATCTATCTGTGGTTGTCAGGGGCTGACAGGAGGGAATGAGGAACGACCGCTTTCATTCTGGGGTTTCCACTTGGAGTGATAAAACACATCCTAGAGCCAGACACAGAGTATGATTGCACAGTATTGTGAATTAAGTAAATTCTACTGAATTGTACACTTTAAATGATTCATTCTATGTTATGCGGATTTTACTTCAGTGAAAAAAGAACACATAAAAAAAGGAAAGACTCTTTATCCTAACTGTTAACGTTACCCACTGAAGCATTCTAAAGAAGCAACATCACAGAATTTGTCTTTTAGTAGGGTTTTCAGCAGCTCTGTGGAAGACAAATTGGTGGAGAGACAAATAGCTGTAGCGAGAACAGAGGGAAATCACCCTATAACTGAGAAAAGAACAAACGAGAGTAAGGGAAGAAGGAGTATCAGAGAAAAACAGAGGGGGCAGTGAAACCCACGGGAGACTTTCTAAGACTGCCAAGCAGATAAAGGAGAGGAAATCACCAACAGTGCCTGTGATACTCCAGCTTAGTGTCAGATGTCAGAAAATGAGCTAGAATTCATTTGTTAAGGGGCTATAAGAACCCAAGAGAAAATAGTGGGTAAAGATTTAAAGGAGAAGGAAAGAAACACTGCAAGAATTAAAAGAAGACACACCTATGAAAAAGGAGGGAGAGGAACCAGAAAAGGAAGAAAATCTGAGGAACAAGTATCACTGAAGCGAAGCCAGAGAGGAAAAAAGGTTCAAACTGGTGGTAGGGTCAACACTGATAAATGAGTCAAATGAGACGAGGACTAGAAAGGGTTCAGTGGATTGGATGACTAAATCATAATCAAGTGGCTCCTACTACTTGAGTTTCAGAGAAGTGGTAAGAACAATGAAGAGATAAAGAAGTATAGACTACATTTTCAAGAATTTCAACTGAAAAGGAAACTAGATAGATAAGGCAGATGTTGGAGAGAGATTTTCTTATTTTATATTGGGATGGGAGAGAAATTAAGCACATTTATAACAAAGATAGTGAAGACCAGGGAGGGGATAAGATTTGAGGGTAGACTCAAGGATGAGAACAAAAGCACAAATGAAGGATGTTAGATATAAAATGAAAGGGGAATAACTAATTCTCAAATATTAGATAGAAACAATAAAGATAAGGATGCAGTTAAGCATGACTACGCAACAAGACACTGCAAACACTTCTTGAAAGCCAAGAGTTGCTTAGTTAAGCTGGAAAGGTATCTCCTGGTAGAGGGATAAGAGATTGGGTAGATGTGAGGATAGGAAAAAATTATTAACATAAAATCTAGAGAAAATAAGAGAGACCACTAAAAGCAAATTAAAGAACTGAAAAGAAGTTTCACCACCTACACTGTTGCTGGGAATGTAAATTGGTACAGCCACTTAACATGTAATGGGGAACATTACAAAGGTTCCTTAAAAAACTAAGAATAGAGTTGCCATATAATTCTGCAATCCTACTCCTGGGAATATATCTAGGAAAACTCTTACTTAAACACCGCGATGTTCACAGTAGCACTATTGAGAGTAACTAAGGGTGGCTCAGACATTCAAGAACTTGCCCGCAATGCAGGAGACCCACGTTCGATCCCTGGGTTGGATGATTCCCTGGAGAAGGGAATGGCTACTCACTCCAGTCTTCTTGCCTAAAAAAATTCATGGACAGAGAAGCCTGGCAAGTTACAATCCACGGGGTTGCAAAGAGTCAGACATGAGTGAGCAACTGACAAGATGTGGAAGTAATCTAAATGTCCAGGAAGTAAGTCAGATAGAGGAAAGCAAGTATCATATGACGTCACTTATTTGTGGAATTTTAAAAAATGATACAAATGAACTTACTTACAAAACAGAAATAGACACACAAACATAGAAAATAAGCTTATGGTCACCAACAGGATAAATCAAGAGTTTGGAATTAACGTCTATACACAACTACATAGAAACAAGCAAACAACAAGGATCTACTGCATAACACAGAGAACTATATCCTGTATAATGGAAAAGAGTCTAAAAAAGAATAAATATATATAATAAATATATTTTATATATATAGCCATTTTGATGTGCACTTGAAACTAACACAACATTGTAAATTAATAACTCAAAAAAAGGAAAGAAAAGTTTCAGGGCACAACTTAGTTTGGAAAACTGAGTTACTCTGCCTATGTACAAAGAGCATGGTTTTATAGAAATTTCTCATCACTGGAATCAAGATTGTTGGGGGAAATATCAATAACCTCAGATATGCAGATGATACTACTCTAAAGGTAGAAAGTGAAGAGAAACAGAATTCCAAGTCCAGCATCACTGACAAAACAGACTCCTCTGGATATAGGCTTATTGTAGATCTTCAAACGTTTTCACTTTTTTATTAATTGTATAATTAATAAATAGACTCTTTTCTAATCTACCACTACTCCCGCCCTGCTTCTTGGAACAACACTGTTGTGGGTGGAATGTTCTTGTCTTCGAATGTAATACAGCAATAAGAATGTGCTAGAATGTCCACTTCTGCTCCAATATGCTCTTTAGCAAACTTTGGGTTGATGTGGGGAGAAGAGCTCGGAACTGCTTTAGAGAAAATGGGACCAGTTATGCTGCCCAAGGTCAGTTTGGAAGTTTATAGGCTATTCCTTAGGGACAGCCTCAATTCACCCCGATCTCACGGCTTTCCTGCCTAAAAATCATGTGCCTTGGCCAGTCTCACACACGGGAGTGTTCGCAGGTTGTAGCTGGGATTTTTCCAGATGATCAGACTGTTCTTCTGAAAGTGAGCATATTTTTAGTCATGTTGATTAGCTTTTTTCCTTTATCACACTGTTACTCTTTCTGATAGTGATTCTAGGGTTAATGATGAAACCATCTCAGAATAACTACAAATTCTTAGTGGGGTTATAATGTCTTCTAAATTATGTAATCTAAAAATAATTTGAGTCAGATGCTAATGAGATATTGAAGGAATAACTGCTATTTTTCTGACAATTGATTATGAAACCTTAAAACCTGCATACCTCTTCTACAGTGATAAGTATGCAAATCTGGAGATATTCTATTTTTCTTTTATATAGGTAGACAGAATTGCTATTTATTTCCTATTTAGATATACTGACATTCATCCATATGGAAATATGCAAGTCATTAGCTTATTATAATATGACTATTTACATTCTTTTGACTTAATAATGGAGCCTAAATAAAACTTTGATAGTACATACACAGTGGATATTTTACACAGAACAAGAAGATTTGGGGTGGACGTTCTGTGGGTCAGACGTAGAGCCCACATATTTAATATTCACTCTTTTAAATGACCAACGCTAGAACGTGCAAAATGCAGTGCCAGTACGTGGCCTAGTTTTAAACTAGTGTAACAAGCCTAGTCATACCATTCAGTATGTTTGCTTTTTAAAATATGTAACTACAATTAAGTTCCACCTGTTACACTTCAGGAGACCTAGTCTCCACTTTCAGTTGTCTGTTGAGTCAATTCTCTTTACTATGCTAGATGTGCGAATTCTCAACGAAATTGTCTTGCCTCTCATCTTGATTAGGTTAATTCCAAAATCATTCCACCCACAATATCTTGAGGGGATGAAGAATTTGCCTTAATAAATTACCTTGTTGTTCATGCAAAAAAAAAAAAAAAAAGCCTTGGTTCTTGGAAGGAAAGCTATGACAAACCCAGAAGTCATTGTTTAGTTCCTAAGTCGTATCCAACTCTTTTGCAACCCCATGGACTGTAGGCCGCCAGGCTCCTCTGTCCATGGGATTTCCCAAGCACAAATAGTGCAGTGGATTGCCATTTCCTTCTCCAGGGAACCTTTGCGACCCAGGGGTCAAACCTGTGTCTCCTGCATTGCAAGTGGATTCTTAACCACTGACCCACTAGAAAAGCCCCCGTGACAAGCCTAGACAGCATATTAAAAAGCAAAGATTCCACTTTGCCAACAAAGATCCATATAATCAAAGCTATGGTTTTTCTAGTATTCGTGTATGGATGTGAGAATTGGACCATAAAGAAGGCTGAGCACTGAAGAATTGATGCTTTCAAATTGTGGTGCTGGAGAAGACTTTTGAGAGCCCCCGGGACAGCAAGGAGATCAAACCAGTCAATTCTAAAGTAAATCAACCCTGAATATTCATTGGAAGGACTGATGCTGAAACCTCAAAACTATGGCCACCTGATGCAAAGAGGCCACTCACTGAAAAAGACCCTGATGCTAGCTAGTAAAGACTGAAGGCAACAGAAGCAGTGGGTATGAGAGGATGAGACAGTTAGATAGCATCATCAACTCAAAGGACATGAATTTGAGCAAACTCTAGGAGACAGTGGAGTACAGAAGAGCTCGGTGTGTGAAGTCCATGTGGTTGCAGTCAGACACGACTTAGCAACTGAACACCACTGCCAACCCATTGCTTATACAGAAATCATCCAGATTTCTTCTCACATGATATGCAATTTCAAATAACTAGGTTTCAGAATATCACAAACAACTGGACAGTATTTATAAATTACATATCTTGATCAAATTTTTTCATAATTAATAGTTTCACTATACTTAGAAAATATGGCTATATTTATATATGGATCTGTACAGATAAAATAAGTATTTGTTGATGACAGCTTAGTTAAAACAAAAACATCTTTGTCTTTCTCCTGCAGCCAAACATAAGATAGAGAATTCTTCACTCTGAGGGAGGAAGCTTTAGTCTGTTTCTTATCTCTTACTATGAACTATAATATATATAATGTGAAACATATTGCATATATTGTGAAAGGGTTTGAAAATAAAACCATATTCATATACAAGTAATCTGTATGCTTTTGTAGAGATTCTCAAAATAGAAAAAGCCAACACTCTTTTGCTCACAATCTTCACATATATATCTCACAAAGAAATCTGAAATAAACGGCCCATAGGTTAGACACAGATAATGTTAAATCAACTGTTCAATGCATCATGCTTAGTTTTAGAAGCCTATGCTAATGCTAAATCCGGGGATTTTTCTAAAATGTTCTATAACTTACATTACAAATTATTCCTAAAAACATAGGATTAATAATACCCAAAATATCACATAAGGAGTGTCACTTAAAATCAATATTTGTGGATATTATCTTACGGTAATTCCATAACAAGCATAAAGATACTCTCTAGTTTTTTTTTTTGCCAGGTTCATGGCATGCAAGATCTTAGTTGTTCAAGCAGGGATCAAAACCATGTCCCCTTCATTGGAAGCACGGAGTCCTAACCACTGGACTGCCAGGAAATTCCCACAATTTTCATTCAAGGTCATTGTACTTTTATTTTTCAATGTGTTCTAATTTACAAAACCTATATTGCTATAAAAAGAATTTCATCCCGAGATATTCCAGCCACAGCCTATCACATTTTTTAATGCAACGTATGGGGATGAGGAAGAAAACATTCAGACTGCTCGTAAGTCAAAGGTGAAAAGTGAAAGAGAAAGTTACTCAGTTGTGTCTGACTCTTTGCGACCCCGACTATACAGTTGGTGGAATTCTCCAGTCGGGAATACTGGAGTGGGTAGCCTTTCCCTTCTCCAAGGGATCTTCCCAACCCAGGGATCGAACCCAGGTATCCCATACTGCAGGCAGATTCTTTACCAGCTGAGCCACAAGGGAAGCCCAAGAATACTGGAGTGGGTGGACTACCCCTTCTCCAGCGGATCTTCCCAACCCAGGAATCGAACCAGGGTCTCCTGCATTGCAGGTGGATTCTTTACCGACTGAGCTATCAGACAGAGAGTCAAAGGTAAAAGTATGCAAATGTGATATAAAATATGTATTTGTCTGCTTTCATCAAATTCTAGCCATTAGCACAATATTTTCTGGTTATATTATTTACCTCTAAAAAATGCTTCAGTTCAAACTACAGGTCTGCTACTTACTAACCATGAGACCCTGCACTTCTTCTATAAACAGCTATTAACTCAAAAACTATCAAGGGTCTGCTATTTAACTGTAGGTACATGCTAACAAAGTAGTCAGCCAGTGTTTGCCTATTCATCTTCCTCCCTTTTTCTATATCCAAGCATGTGCATGCATGCACAAACACTCACACACACACACACATGTGAAGGACATGAGACCTCCGGATTGAGACAAAGATAATTTATTACTCATGGCAAAAATGGCAGCAAGAGAAATATCTTAGTGCTGCCTTTTTGAGTACCAGTCCTCAGGGGACAATGCAGTAAGGACAGGATACTACTAGTGCCAGCGAAGAGCATCAGAGGACAGTAATTCCAAAATTTAGCAACTAATCTACATGCGGTAGCTGCTCCAAAGTGAAAGATTATTCATTACTATAGTAATACAGACAGTCCTTGACTTATTATGGCTTGGTCTATAATTTGTGGACATTATGATGGTGGGAAAGCTATACTCATGACTGGCAGTCCAGTGATTAGACTCCACGCTTCAATCTCTGGTCAGGGAACAAAAATCCCACATATGGCCATGGAAAAAAAGAGAAAGAAACTACTATGAATTCTGAATTTTCCCCCATGCTAGCGATGTTGTTGTTCAGTCGCTCAGTGATGTCCAACTCTTTGCAACCCCATGGACTGCAGCACACCAGGCTACCCTGCCCATCACCATCTCCCGGAGCTTGCTCAAACTTACGTCCATCGAGTCAGTGATGTCACCCAACCATCTCATCCTCTGTCATCCCATTCTCCTCCTGCCTTCAGTCATTCCCAGCATCAGGGTCTTTCCTAATGAGTCAGTTCTTCACATCAGGTGGTCAACGTATTGGAGCTTCAGCTTCATCATCAGTCCTCCCAATGAATATTCAGGGCTGATTTCCTTTAGGATTGACTGGTTTGATTTCCTCGCAGCCCAAGGGACTCTCAAGTGTCTTCTCCAACACCACAATTCAAAAGTATCAATTCTTCAGCTCTCAGCCTTCTTCATGGTCCAACTGTCACATCCATACACAACTACTAGAAAAATCATAGCTTTGACTAGACGGACCTTTGTCAGCAAAGTAATGTTTCTGCTTTATAATATGCGGTCTAGGTCTGTCATTGCTTTTCTTCCAAGGAGCAAGCGTCTTTTGATTTCACGGCTGCAGTCACTGTCTGCAGTGATTTTGGAGCCCAAGAAAATAAAATCTGTCACTGTTTCCATTGTTTCCCTATCTATTTGCCATGAAGCGATGGGAGCAGATGCCATGATCTTGGGTTTTTTGAATGTTGAGTTTTTAAGCCAGTTTTTTCACTCTCCTCTTTCACCTTCATCAAGAGGCTCTTTAATTCCTCTTTGCTTTCTGTCATAAGGGTAGTGTCATCTGCATGTCTGAGGTTACTGATATTTCTCCTGGAAAACTTGAATCCAGCTTCTGATTCATACAGCCCAGCATTTCTCAATAAGTTGTATAATAACTCTCTCTTGATGCCGGGCAACTGCAAGTTGTAGTGAAGTTTTAGTTACTGCAGTGTTCTGCTTGGACTTAAACAAAAGCATTAAAAATGCATATTGTAAACATAATCACACAAAATGGAAGCAGTGGATGAAAAACGAGAAGCAATAACATACCTAGTAACTCAAGTTTTAACTGCAAATAGATCTTTCCCGTCAATATAATAGTGGCTTTTACTGAGATTAAGAAACAATATAAAAGAAAATGGAGCAATGTCATGAAATTCAGGAGCTATATGGACCACAGAAATCAAGTCTAAAATAATTATTTAATTTATAATTATCTTGCTGATCCTGTTCACAGCACCAGTTGTCTTGCTGTTCACACTGTGTGCACTGTTCACTGAACCCGGGGTAGGTGAGGCTGGAGCCAAGAGGCTGGAAGAGGAGACGCGGGAACTGCCACTGTGCTGAGCTGCTCAGTACTGTCCAACTCTTTGTGACCGCACGGACTGTAGCCCGCCAGGCTCCTCTGTCCATGGGGGTGATTCAGGCAAGAATACTGAAGTGGGTTGCCATGTCCTCCTCCAGGGGATCTTCCCAACCCAGGGATTGAACCCAGCTCTACCACATTGCAGGAGGATTCCACACCATCTGAGCCATCACTGAAGCCCAAGAATACTGGAGTGGGTACCCTATCCCTTCTCCAGGGGATCTGCCCGACCTGGGAATCATACCAGGGTCTCCTGCACTGCAGGCAGATTCTTTACCAGCTGAGCCACCAGGGAAGCCCAGGAACTACAGACACATTTATTCTCTCCTGGCTGGCACAGCCACCATAACACAGCCTCTTTCCTGGCTGATGCAGCAGCCATAACATAACCATAACATAACTATAACGTAGCAAAAACATAGTCCCATATAACATAACTATGATGTAGCTCCAATGCAGCCCTGATGCAGCAGCAGCCAGGGCTTTCATGGTGAAGCTCATATAGGCATACGGCACAAGGACCCTGTGACCAAGGGAGTACCTTGTGATACACATGCGCAGTGTTACAAATGATCTCAGCTGTTACACAGCTGTGCAAAGTCATTGTTTCCAGAATATGGGGCGAGAGGGTGTGAGAGTGTGGGGCAACAGAGCCTGACTGGCACCATCTTGTTAATTCCCCCACAGTAATCATATCTAATTAATTATGAAGTATTATTAAATTATTAAATAGTTGAATCACTTGCCCAAGATCACTGAGCTACTTGCTGGCAGAGCATGGAGTAGATGTTCTACTTTGTGAGTTCCCATCAGGCCTTTGACTGTTTCTGTCATCCCAGATGTTTATAAAGTTTTCCATTAGACTGTACAAATAACGTCTTCAGCTCTAAATAGCCATAAAAGAGTTAAAGTTCATCATGTTTTTGATAAGAGATGTCATTCATTTAAAAACAATAATTCTTTTCATACCTATTTTAGGATTCCAGGGATAATTATCAAAGCATACTAAGGCTGAAGGAACTGTGTTATAGGGGTATCTTTACTATTTATAAAGGAATTATATTGAGGCCCAGAGATACAATTTTTCCAGCTTAAAAGACTCACATAGGCACTAGAATATTTCTGTGAGAGTCAATGAAGCTGTGCATGTGATTCATTTCAGGGCAGCATAGGATTTGCTGTACGGATAAGAATATAGAAATTACGAGCTTGCCTCTGGCAGTAAACTTACTCCAGATGCTCAAGAGAATGGTGAGTTCATTTTTTCCTATTTCCATATGAAACTTCTGCTTACCACTGGTCATCAGTAGAAAAACTAAAAAAGCCCAAGGTTTACTTGCCTGCATTACAATTCTTACACTAATTTGTTGAATACATATTTTGACCACTGTTTTAAAGTGAGAGTTTTTTGAAAAATGAAAACCTTTTTTAATGTAGAATGACTAACAGTGTTTGTAAAGTCTTACTTCTTCTCCATACATTTTTATGTATGTAATCCAGAAAAACTATTTTTTTAATCCCTAAGGAACTCTATACACAAAATTAAATAGACATTTCAAAAACAAGATTACTTCTTTAAAACATTATGAAACACTTTTATAATTTGTATTTAAGTGATTTTAGTGTTCTCATCTCACTTTTTAAGATTTTTTTTTAAAGAAAAAAAATGTAAGAAATGTATCTCATAAGTCAACTGATTAGAGACTGGAAATCAGTGAAAATTTAGACTAGCTTGCATTTACTACAAGCTAGTTAAACAATTACATTGTGGGAGGGGGGATCAGGATAGGGAACACATGTGAATCCATGGCTGATTCATGTCAATGTATGGCAAAAACTACTACAATATTGTAAAGTAATTAGCCTCCAACTAATAAAAATAAATGAAAAAAAAATTTTTTAATGTTTTTTAATAAATAAATAAAAAGCAGAGACATTAGTCAACAACAAAAACAATTACATTGGATGAGGCCAATCCATGTTAAAATTACACACTACTATGACTTAAAAGCATTTATCAATATGCAACAAACTGTCAATATAAAAATTTAAACTATCAGAGAAAAATCTAAATGATACAAAATTCAACTAAAAAATGATATTTAACATTATAGTATTTCTCCTTGCCAGAAGATCACATTATAAGATATAACTATTATACTCATTATTCAATATAATAAAAATCCAGTGTTTAGGAAACTACAGATCATTATTTTTTAATTGATTTCATGACATGAAAATAAGGGAAATGAATTTACAACTCCAAAAATAACAGACCTTTCAAAAGGCAATGAAACTTAATCTTATTAAATGTTTCATCGAAGGCCTTAGTAAAAACAAGCTGAGTTTTACAGAAAAAGTAGAAAACAATTTGTGGAAGTAGTATACCGATTCATGGAATAAAATAATGAGACAAATCTCACATTTTCATATCAATAGTTCTGATACTTTTATATAGAAATACTTATGTTTGTCTAGAAGAAATACACCTTACATCAAAAGTTACAAACAGATTGAATGCAAAAGTGTGGGAAGTGATGTGTCATGCAGATATCCAGAAGAGACCTGAAATGGCTATTGTAATGAAAAAAGACACAAAAATTAATTAGGTAACTCAGATAAGATGGGGGATACAATGAACAGAATGACCACAAACTACTGAAACTGACTCAAGAACAAACACGTAATCTTTAGAAACCAATACAACTAGTGAAGTAATTAGTAATCAAAAACTACCCACAAACGAAAGATCAGATGAGTTTACCACTGAATCTAACAAATATTTAAAGAAGAATTAAAAACAATTCTCCACAGATTCTGCCAAAAAACAGAAAAAGAAACAAACCCCAGTTCATTTTATGGAGGCAGTACTACCATGATACTAAACCACAGACAGACATAAGATAAGGTAATTACAGACCAATACCTGTTATGAATATGATATAAAAATCCCCAGTAAAATATTAGCAAAAACAAATTCAGCAATGTATAAAAAAGAATTATATAATATGACCAATGAGATTTAATCCAGGAATGCAAGATTGGCTTAACATCTCAAAATCAACTCATGTTATATATCATATCAACAGTATAGAAAACAAAACTCATATGCTTATGACAACAAATGCAGAAAAAGCACCTGGCAAATCTAACACTGTTTCAAGTTAAACAGATTCAACAAACTAGTAATAGATAGGAACTTCCTGAATATGACAAAGAGCATTTAAGAAAAATACACAGTAAACATCATTGTGAATGACAGGATACTCTGGCCCTCAAACAAGGAACAACATAAGGATGTCTACTCTCATCACTTCTCTTCAACATTATACTAGATGCCCGCTTATTTAACTTATTTTTTTTTTTTTTAGATGCCCGCTTATTTAACTTATATGCAGAGTGTATCATTTGAAATCCCGGGCTGGATGAAGCACAAGCTGGAATCAAGATTGCTGGGAGAAATATCAACAACCTCAGATACATAGATGATACCACTTTAATAGCAGAAAGTGAAGAGAAACTAATGAGCTTCTTGATGAAGGAGAAAGAAAAGAGTAAAAAAGCTGGCTTAAAACTCAACATTCAAAAACAAAGATCGTGGCATCTGGTCCTATCGTTTCATGGAAAACAAATGGGGAAAATGTGGAAACAGTGTCAGATTTCACTTTCTTGAGCTCCAAAATCAATACGGATGGTGACTACAGCCACAAAATTAAAAGATGCTTGCACCTTGGAAGAATAACTATGACAAACCTAGACAGTGTATGAAAAAGCAGAGACATCATTTGTTGACAAAGGTCCGTATGGCCAAAGCTATGGTTTTTCCAATAGTCATGTATGGATGTGACAGTTGGACCATGAAGAAGGCTGAGTGCTGAAGAATTGATGCTTTCAAACTGTGGTGTTGGCGAAGACCCCTCAGAGTTCCTTGGACAGCAAGGAGATCAAACCAGTCACTCCTATAGGAGATCAATCCTGAATATTCATTGCAAAGACTGACACTGAAGCTGAAGCTTCAATACTTTAGCCACCTGATGTGAACAGCTGACTCATTGGAAAAGACCCTGATGCTGGGAAAGACTGAGGGCAAGAGGAGAAGTGGGCAACAGAGGATGAGATGGTTGGATGGCATCACTGACTCAATGGACATGAGTTTGAGCAAACTCAGGGAGACAGTAAAGGACAGAGAAGATTAGGGTGCTTCAGTTCATAGGGTCACAAGAGTCAGACACAACTTAGCAACTAAAGAACAACAAAGAGTCACTAGTCAAGGCAATTAGGCAAAACAAACAAACAAACAAATGGGTTCCAAACTGGAAAGGAAGAAGTAAAAGTATATTGTGTTGACCAAAAAGTTTGTTTGGGTTTTTCTGTACCATCTTATGGAACACTCAAATGAACTTTTTGGCCAAACTAATAGATAACATATTTAGTACACTGAAAACCGTAGGGAATTCACTGAAAAATATCAGAATTTAGTTCAGAAATATTAGAAATGAGTTCAGAAAAGCTATGGGAAATAAGATCAATATTTAAATAATGAATTCTATCTCTATACACTTGCAATGAACAACTGAAAAATGAAATTAAAAAAGTAATTCAATTTACAGTAACACCAAAATGAAAAAATATGGACTTCCTTGGTGGTCCAGTCATTAAGAATCTGCTGGCCAATGCAGGGAACATGGGTTTTATCCCTCTTCTGGGAAATTCCCACATGCTCGGGAGCAACTAAGCCCATGATCCCAATTACTGAGCCTGTGCTCTAGATCCCTTGAGGCACAGCTACTGAGCCCACAAGCAGCAACTACTCAAGCCCACGGACTTAGAACCTGTGCTCCACAACAAGAGAAACTACCACAAAGAAAAGCCCAGGCACTGCAATGAAGAGCAGCCCCAACTTGCCACAACTAGAGAAAGCTTGCACACAGCAACAAAGACCCAGCACAGCCAAAAATGAATTATTTTTTTTTAATAAAATAGATTTGGAAATACTTTCTTTTAACATGAAAAATTTCTGAAAACTATAAAACACTTTTGAAAGATTTTAAAGATCTAAATAAATGAAAAAACATCCCATTTTTTCAGAGTCAGAAGGCTTCACACAGTTAATATGGCCAGTAATACCCACATTGATCCTAATCAGAGTCCAAGCAGTATTTTTTGTACAAATGTGCAAGCTGACTCCAAAATTCATGTGGAAAACATATGAATGAGAACCAGAGAGTGATAGCTAAAGAGTATGGGGTTTCTTTTTGAGGTAATAAAAATGTACCAAAATTGACACTGGTGGTGGCCACACATATTTATGAATATAGGGAAAACCATGCAACTGTACCCTTTAAATGATTAAAAGTATAATAGACGAATTATATCTCAATAAAATTATTTTTTTAAGTAGCATGAGAACAAAGGTTTAAAAAGTTAAAGCACAGTTTTAAAGGTACCAAGGAGTGGTAATATTTGTGCTAAGTATATGTTTTACTGTTCTCTGAGTCTTTTAAAATTTGAAAATACCCACATAGCAACGATTAACTAAAATAGCACAAACTGAGCGTGCTAGTCTTGCATTGCATTTTTCTGTACTAAGGAAGTTCATAAGTAAACAATTATCAAACAATTTTCAATAAAATGACAGTCAAATAAATAAATATACAAAACCCCAAGAATAGTTATTTGTATTATATAAGGAGCTGCATGACATGGGGGACTATTAGGAGAGCTAACACATGGTGGATTTTCCAAAACAGTAAATCCAAATATATATAAAACTCTGAAGAGGCCACAGATAGCAAAACAAAACCAGAGACAGCAAGAAGCAAAAGTAATGATTTCAAAAATTATTTCAATGTACACAATATAGTATGGCAAGTATAAGAAATCTTGGCAAAAGGATGATAAAAATTAAAATTTAAATGTTAAAGAAACGAAATTAGGACATTGCATCAAATATACTTATGTTAGTAAACTATAAAAGGAAGAAAAAAAACTGTAACTTTGGATATCACAAAGGTCATTTGTGTGCACGCTAAGTCACTTCAATCGTGTCCAACTCTTTGCAACCATTGGACTATAGCCCACCAGGGTCCTCTCTCCATGTGATTCTCCAGGCAAGAATACTGGAGTGGGTTGCCATGGCCTCCTCCAGGGGTTCTTCTCAACCCAGGGATAGAACCCACATCTCTTATGTTCCCTGCATTTTCAGGCAGGTTCTTTACCACTAGCACCATCTGGGAACTATACCTTTGGATATCACAAAGGCCAGAGCACAAGAAAATGAGGACAAATGTTCATCATTCAGGCCAGCCATAAAATTTTTCTTATTTTAAATTTCTGACATAAAGGATAATGGTATATGTCTAACGAATAGTTTATTAAGAAATATTTCTTATGGAAGAAGGTTGTATTGTTTTTTAAAAAACCATTTGAAAGACAGTGTCCAATGTTCTACCTGTCATACTAATCCTGGTGTAATTAGCAAATGGACAATTAAATATTGATTAAAAAATTGCTCCTACAAAAATCTGACACATTTTAATTTTTCAAAATTATGTACATACTTAGAATTCATAATACATAGTGTGTCATAAAAGTAATTAAAACAGTAAGAAAGCACATGAGTAGAAAAAAATTCTCCCACAAATAGTAATTTCTTAGTTTTCCTCCACTGGCTGCCAGTTTTATATATATTCTTCCTGAATTTCCCATGTTATGTGTATTTATTTCTTGACCCTATTTTGATCCGCTGGTCTTTAATCTCTGTACCTAGATATATACAATAAAACTATATATTCTAGACTTCCCAGAATAATCCATATTTCTACTAACTTTATCAAAACAAATGGTACATAGGCCCTCATTCTCATAAAAGATGAAAATGCTTACAGTTTTGAATAGTAATAGAGTTCCCAAACTAGGAACCAGAATACATCTTCTGAAACCTGGTTCAAACAATATTTTTAGAATGAAAAGTCACTAGGTGCAGAAAGAAAAACTATCATACTTGTCAAAGTGTCAAAAAGTATATGAGAATATAGGGAAATAACCAAGTTTTTCCTCATATAATATAAACAGTGCAAAATTCTGACACATGACGAAACACTGAAAACGTTTCCTTAATTAACCATTATCATATACCTTTTTGTTTTCATCATACCAAAAATCACTATTTTCTTTCCAGTCAGTAGATCTGAATCCTAAAATTATACTTAATAAATATAAATTGACAAATACTTTTTTATCACAATTTATATTAACAGAATATGTTAATATCAGCTCAAATAGTTTAAATTTTCTCATATGCAGGTGAAAAATGGTCCTTCAAAACAGAAGGGAATTTCATCAACTCATTTAGAAATAACATTGAAATAAAAAAGAGAGCAGACAAGACTTACTGTTGACCTCTGGGTTCCTTCAATATATAAGTATTATAAAGGAAGAATGTATATATACATTGATATAGTAAAGAAACGTTCACTTTAATATATCATTTTTTCAGAAAAAGGGAAAGTCTGTAAAATCTGAAAAAGTGATTTATCTTCAGGTGAATAAAATGAACAGCAATTGATCTTACACTCAGGGAGTTATTCTTCTTCTACCAGTTACAAATACATCTCTGTTAAGCATCCCTAGAATAGCTTGGGTGGTCTCATCTTTTCAATAATTTATTAATATATTTAAGATTTAGGATGAACTCCAAAATTTTATACCGAATGACACTGTTGGTTGGTTAACTTTTCCATTATTTAGTCACTCTGTACATATGTAAAATGAATTCAACTTGGCATAGAAGCATATATCTGAGTAGAAACAAAGACTTTGAAAGAAGAGTGTCAGAGTAAGAAAGACCTCCACAAGAAAGTCACATTTAAGCTGAGATTCAAAAAATGGGCACAAACAGGTCAAACAAACAAAAAGAATGCTACAAGTAGGAAAGATTATAGATATATACCAA
This sequence comes from Cervus elaphus, assembly GCF_910594005.1. Classification (NCBI taxonomy): domain Eukaryota; kingdom Metazoa; phylum Chordata; class Mammalia; order Artiodactyla; family Cervidae; genus Cervus; species Cervus elaphus. The sequence continues at coordinate 29,864,888 of NC_057829.1, read as the reverse complement.
TGAGATGAGTGACCATCAAAGGTTTTAATTTACAACCTAGTTTTCTGAAGAAATCATGAGTGTTCTCTAATTTAGTCTATAAAGTAGATCATTTTAAAATGAAATTATTTTATTTATATTTGCAACCTTGAAATTCTGTGAAAAGGTTTAAAACAGACAAGGGAAACACTTTACAAAATTAAATTTCATACAATTAGTTTCATAGTCTTTTAAGCCCTAACTTAAAAGACATTTTAAAGTGCTCGCTTCGGCAGCACATATACTAAAAAGACATTTTAAAGTACATATTATGGGATTATTCTGTAGTGAAGAATCAGCTTAGACACAAGATATAAATGAATGTCAATAAATAAAATATACTGAATAACCAAATACTAATTTCAGATTCACAAGAAATTGCAAAAAATAGTATAAAAGGCTCCTACACTACCATCACCCAGTTTTTCCTAAAGATGATGTATTATATAACCATAGCTCATTTTCAAATCCAGGAACTTGACATTGGTACAATACTAAACTACAGATCCTATTCACATTTCACTAGGTTTCACACACATTCTTGTTTGTGTGAGTATGTGTACAGTTTATAAACTCTTAACAGTGTACAGATTTGTGCAACTGCTACCACAATCAAGATATAGAACTGTTCCATCACCACCAAGACAGCTTTTTGTGAAAATTCTATTTACACTATCCTTCACCTTCATCCCTAAACCTCTGACACTTTAATATATTTCAAAACTATATATTTTTTTAACTCCAAGGATATTATATAATTGGAATCACATAGAATATAACCATTTGCAACTGGCTTTTTACATTCAGTATGACCCCCCGCCTTGAAATCCATGCAAATTGTTGTCTGTAGCAATATTTTATTCCTTTTTAAAGCTGAGTAGTATGTCATGGTACCGATGTATCACAATTTAGCCATTCATTTGATAAAAGTTATTTGGATTGTTTCCAGTTTGGGGCAATAACAAAGTGCTATGAATATAGTGTAGGAAGTCTTTGCAGGAACGTAAGTTTCATTTCTCTATGACAAATGCTCAGGAATGTGACTGCTGAGTCATGAAAATATATGTTCAATTTTAAAAGAAATGTCAAGCTGTTACCAGAGTGGCTGTGTCATTCTATATTCCCACTAGCAATGTATGAGAGAGTCAGTTCTTCTGTATGCTCATCAGGATTTGTTACTGTCGTCACTTAAAAATTTTAGCTAATTAAAGATGTGCAACGCTTCTCATGTTTTTAACTTGCAGTCTTCTGATAGCTAAAGATAATGAAAATGTATTATATGTTTATTTGCCATTTTAACATGATTTTAAGATGGAATATACAATAATATTTCCAAGTGTGTAGTTAATAAGCTCTCTCACATAAGTAAATAGTATGACAAGGATATTTCTCATTGTTTTAATTTATACTTCCTAACGATGTTGATCAGTCCTGGATGTTCATTGGAAGGACTGATGCTGAAGCTGAAACTCCAGTACTTTGGCCACTTCATGCTTTTGAGTTGACTCATTGGAAAAGACCCTGATGCTGGGAGGGATTAGGGGCAGAAGAAGAAGGGGATGACAGAGGATGAGATGGTTGGATAGCATCACCGACTCAATGGACATGGGTTTGAGTAGACTCCGGGAGTTGGTGATGGACAGGGAGGCCTGGTGTGCTGCGATTCATGGGGTCACAAAGAGTCAGACACAACTGAGCGACTGAACTGAATTGAACTGAACAATGTTGAGTGTTTTATTATTATTATTATTTTTTTTTTACTATCTGTATACCTTCTTTAGAGCAATATTCAGATCTTTTTTTTTTTTTAAATCATGTTCATTTTTTGACTCTAGTTGAGGGTCAGAATGATATTCTTCTATATTTTCTTCTAGAAATTTTATTGTTTTACTTGTTACATTTAGGTCTGTATTCCATTTTGAGTTAATTTTTGTGTTTGTAGAATGAGATACATAACAATGTTTGTTTTTTTTTAATCGCCACTTTGGCATATAGGTATCCACTTGTTCCAACCATTACCCTTTCCTGAAATCTTTTTTGATGCTTTTGAACTGTGGAGTTGGAGAAGACTTTTGAAAGTCCCTTGAACAGCAAGGAGATCAAACCAGTCAATCCTAAAGGAAGTCAGCCCTGAATATTCACTGGAAGGACTGATGCTAAAGCTGAAACTCCAATACTTTGGCCACCTGATCAGAAGAACTGATTCATTGGAAAAGACCCTGATGCTGGGAAAGATTGAAGGCAGGAGGAGAAGGGGACAACAGAGGATGAGATGGTTGGATAGCATCACCAACTTGATGGACATGAGTTTGAACAAGCTCCAGGAGTTGGTGACAAACAGGCAAGCCTGGCATGCTACAGTCCATGGGGTTACAAAGTGTCAGACATGACTGAGTGACTGAACTGAACTGATGGACTAAACGATTCCATTTATATGTGTGAGGAACTCAAGTGAGTTGAAGAAAGATGGGTTGTCAGATATCAGAGTAGTTGATTAAGACAAGCCAAGGAATTAACTGGTGATCCAGTTGATTAAGAGGGCTTCCCTGGTGGCTCAGCAGTAAAGAATCTGCCTGCTAAACAGGAAATGCACGTTTGAATCCGAGGCCAGGAAGGTCCCCTGGAGACACAAATGGCAACCCACTCCAGTATTCTTGCCTAGGAAATCCCATGGACAAGGCCTGGCAGTTACAGTCCATGGGGTCACAAAGACTCAGACACAACGCAGCAACTGAGCACGCATGCACACCAGTGGTCTGGATTCTATCTTTCAAGGCTGAGAGCAAGGGTTTAATTCCTGGTTAGGAAACTAAGAGCCCACAAGATGTGCATCAAAAAAAAAAAAAAAAAAAAAAGGCAACAAACCAAACTGAAAGTAATTAAGTCTTTCACCACTTACGGTGATACTATAAGAAACAGACTAATTTGCAGCAACATGGATGGACCTAGTGATGGTCATGCTGAGTGAAGTAAGTCAGATAAAGACAATATATGACACAGACTATATACAGAATCTATAAGAACAAAAAAAGGTACAAATGAATTTATCTACAAAACAGAAACAGAGTTACAGATGTAGAAAATAAAACTTATGGTTACCAGGGGGCAAAGGGGAGGAGGGATAAATTGGAGGATTAGGATCGACATACACACACAACCATATATAAAATAGGTACCTAATAAGGACCTACTGAGAACTCTACTCAATACTATGTAATGACCTACATGCGAATGGGAATAGATTCTAAAACTTGCGGATAAATGCATACGTGTAACAAATTCACTTTGCTTTACACCTGAAACAACATTGTAAACAATTACACTGATAAAAATTAAAGGAAAAAAGAAGAGGTTAAATTGTAGAAAGTGTCAGCTCCCTACTGCTCCATATTTCCCCCCCAAAGACCAATACACTGGTCAAAGATCAGGTTAATCTTCACCAATGTGGGAGTTGCTTCACTTCCAAGGGAGTCTGCAAAAAAAGGTTCCAACAGTCTTAAGACCCTGGGTCTGGAGTAAGATGGAAGGAGAGCCAGGTGTAGAAAAGTATTGAGTACTAAGTCACAGAACAGAAAGGTGTCTTCAAAGTTCTTTAACTTCCTTAAGAAGGTCTTCATATAGAAATCTAGGCCAGGTCTCAATGAAAGCCCCAGTCAAGTTTCCAAATGAAGGCACTTGGCCTAGGAATACTGACACGTGTAGGAATGAGCATGGCTGGCCATGTGGGACGAGTCCTTGACTACAACTCCCTTCAGAGACAGTTGACTGGCTTTGCACCAAGTCGGGAGTAAGGAAGGCAGCTTTCCCATTTAAAACCCACCACATAAAACCTTTGTAGATCTCTATGACGCCTTGAAAAATCACACATAGGTTTTCAGCTAGGAGCTGGATCTGTCAATATGAAACACTGGAAAAGGTTAAACTATAAAAACAGAAAACTATGAGATATGGGATTTGATTTTATCATGTTTTAAAAGCTAATTTAAAAAAAAAAAAAAACCCTGGTACTAATTCACTGACAGAAGACATGAGACGCCTGAGTCAAAGGAAAAGCCTTTATTTTACTCAAGGCAAGGCATTCAAATATAGGCATATTTGCACTATTTCCCCTTGCTCCAAGTCCTATGGAGGTAATAGGATATGGTTCAGAGAGATGCTATATATGCTCTGGATTTCCACTGGCAGGTGAGGAACATAAAGCTTGGGGACTCTACCAATTTTATAGCAAACAGTAACTAAGTCTGCTCTTTGTCTGGCAAGAGACAGTTACCTCATGTCTTAAGTCCACCAGCTGTATAAATAATACTGAGAAATGTCCCAGGAAAGAGAGCAATCAGAGCCTTATGGTCTTGGCACACCAACCAAGGAGGTCTATATCTGCCAACAAAAACAGAGCCCTGATTGCTAGGAGGTGAGGTGGGGAAAAGGCTGACTACAATAGCGCACAGGGGACATCTGGGGTAGGAGAACTAAAATATAGCTTGTACCCTGGTAGTGGCTACACGACTGTGTGCATATGTCAGAACTGACACAATTGTACATTAAAAAGTCAATTTTATTGCATGTACTTTACACCTAATTTTTACACCTACAATTTTACTTTTTACACCTAAAATTTTCTAATGGTTAAAAATATTAGGGGAAAAGAAAAGGTAAACCTGTTTGTTTTTTTTTTTTTTAACAAAAAAAAGGAAAGATATCTAGCACCTTGTGGTAACATCCCCAGTGTCCTTTTCTCCATATGTTTTCTTTCCATTGCCAACTACTTAACAATGTTTCCAGCATTCATTTAATTAATTAAAACTTTTGGATATATTTAAATCACCTCTCCAGACATATTAAATCAGAACTCATAGTTTCTAAATCTCTTGTTGGTTTTTACAACAATTTCTGAGGAAGAAACAAGCTTAAATGGGTAAAATAAATTAAAAACAAATATAGTTCACTGCTGTCTTTCAGCTTTCTAAATTAAGATATCCAAAATACAATAACATTTAGCAAGCTTCCCTTCACTCTCCCTACCACCAATATTAACTGACAAATGGAATAAATTTTCAAAATCATTACATTGCCATTGTTCATGTTTTTCTTATTGACCAGTGATCTAAACATTCATTTTAGTTAAGGAGGTTTTTAATAGAATGTAACATCTGTTTTATGTTACATGCGAGACAGCAAAATTCTTCCTCTCTGACTGGATTATTAATGCTCATGCCTTCTACAGAGTTATTCTCTTCATCTGCATCCCCACACCAGCTCTCTAAAGTGCAACATACCCCCTGATGTAATACATTTTCCTGCTAACTGTATAATAGTGTAGATACCATAACTTTAATGTGACATGCTGGTATTTCTTTTTTAAACCACAAATGCATTTCTTATTCTCAATCACAAATTTAAATTTCCTGTATATTCCCAGCCCACCAGGCATTTTTTGTTTAAAATTGCTGAATAAAAATAGATGAATTCAATTTTTTGACTTGTCATCTCATTTTTTATAGACCTCTCTCTAACTCTGAGAATGGAAAAGTAAAAAGATATTTATTTTTATCCTTTTACTATTAATCAACTTAAGCTTAAAACACTGTAAACTACTACTCCTTGAGAGTGACATAAGTCCAGAACACATGGAAAATTATTTATTATAATGTTTGCATTAAATCTAAGACAAATACCTTTAATAAAGGCATTCTCACCTCTATAATTATTTTAACATGAATATATTTTTGATTTTATTTCAAAAGTCCTCAAATTTGACATACATTCCTCATCTTATTTCTGAGGTTTACACCAAGATTTGAGACCATTCTAACATTTCACTGGTTGAAATGAAAATAAAATATGCCAAATGGAGTTACTGTATTTCTACTACCTTAAGTTTTTCTTGTACAGTATTTTGTTCTTTATGAATGAAATTCTGACAAAATTGAGACAAACCACATGACTACTAATGATTCTCAATTAGTTCTTCAGTTCATTTTCCTTGCCTAACTCTAAAAAAACTACATGTGGTTTAAACCACTGGTATTTCTTGCTTTCTGCCAATACACAAACCTTCCTTTTTTGTGTGTTGAAAACACTTCCATGAATAATTATAATAGTCTCCAAAGAGACCAGATGGTAATAAACTCTAGAGCAGATTTGGAAACTAACCATAAATTTACCTTTTCATAGTCTCACCATCATAATATAGCTCTTTGTGCTACACCACTAAAAGAAAAATACTGGTGATAGAAACAATATGAGTATATTTTAAACTTAAATAAAAAAGATACACAGTAAAGTTAAGATCATTCAAAACTACATATACCTCTCATTTTATATTGTTATCATCAACAATTTTTAAGACAGCATCAGCTTAATAGAGTATGACATTACTAATCCCATTATATAGCAATTTTTTACATTAGCAAAATTATTATTAAAGTAAAAGTCAAGAAATATGATCCAGCTAAAGGCAACAAATGATTTCAAAGTTAAAGAAATAGAAATATAGGCTAATGTTACATAGAATTACCAATGATTTTTATTGCATTATTCTTCTGGGAAATTAAATTATTCTGGCCTTGCTACTTTGATTGAAGTAAAATGACTTAAATAATCATTTATCAATGTATTTATTTTAGAGTATCATATTTCTGAGAAATAAAAATCAAGAATGGCTTTCAAAACTAGAAGCATGATTTAAAACTTGGAAAACACATCAATAGGATTGAAATTTAGGCACTTCCCTACATCTGTAAAGAACAAAAATTAGCCCATGAATAGCTTATTTTTGTACTTTTTGATGTAAGCAACAATAGTAAATTTTAATAATAGTCATATTTTCTGTATGCATTGTAATATTGCTATCTGTAATGTTTCTGGTATTAAATTATTCTTATAGCTCAAAGTAATGAATATATAAAGTCACACAACAACGGGAGTAGAGAGAAAACAAAGAGAAATAAAAATAAGGGCAGAGAAAAAGAATGTTTAAATAAAAACAGGAAACATGAAAGAAGATTGGTGGCGATGAGACTGCAGAAAACAAAAATAAAAGAACAATGTTTGTCCAAAAGTTGTATTATCTTTTTTTCTGCTATCATAAATGAGGTTTAGTTTATAGTGTCTATTAATATAAGCACCTCAACATTTTAATTTTAAATGCAGCTAATATATTAGTTCTTTGTTGACAACAGTATTTACTTCATTCTCTTGAGGTTTTTACACAAAAGACACAATAAGTGTGCATGTGTGCTTAGTCGCGCAGTCGTGCCTGACTCTGACACCATGAACTGCAGTCCGCCAGGCTCCTCAGTCATCATTCTCGAGGCAAGAACACTGGAATGGGTAGCCGTTCCCTTCTCCAGGGGATATCCCTGACCCAGGGATGGAACCCATGACTCCTGCACTGCATGTGGGTTCTTAACAGTCTGAGCCACCAGGGAATCCCCTCAACAAAGGTAGTGCTAGATTATTTTTCTATTTTATCTATAAAATATGATACTGTCATTAGAGATGAAAGAGACAGATTGTACTAAGGAAACATACCTGTTTTCTTTAATGGAGGTTGTTTCAGCATCTCCAGAGAAGATCCTATTTTCCCTTTGTTTTATTACTATGGGTCCAAATTACAGATTTTGTAACAATGAACCATCCTTGCATTCCCAGAATTAATCCTATTTCACAGTTTGGTCACTGACAATTATTAATGTGGTACTAAATTTACTTCCAAATATTGTACTTGAGGCTTTTTTTTCACAATAAGTCATAAATAGTATTAATCTATACTTTTAATTTTATGTCTGCTTATTTCTTTTTCTTTCTGCTTTCCTTGTCAGGTTATGGTATCAATGTGAGACAAGCTTGAAAGAAAAGAATCCATAAGGTTTTTTCGCCTACACTGCTCAATGGTTTAATTATCTTCAAATAATCTACTCTTCACAAGTCTGATATATTTTCTAAGCAAAATCATCTAAGATTTTCATGCTTGTGGAGAGGAAGCTCGTTGATAAACTGTATTTCTCATATGAGCATTATACCACACAGATTTTTCTCTTTTTAGAGTGAGTTTTGGTGATTTATTTCTCTCAGAAAATAGTTTACTTCATCCAAGTAATTCATGTCATCCAGAGAAATGGAAATGTAAACTTTCAATGAGATCTTCTTTTTACATATCATATTGATAAAGAAGATCCCAATTATACTCTGAATGGTAAGGATGTACTAAAATAAACATGTTCATTCAGTTCTGATGGAAATAAAAATTGGTAAAATGTTTGTGTGGACAAATCTGTTTATTTGCATAAAAATTTACCATGCCTATGCTCTTTCATATTTCTAAAACTAAATTATAAAGACATACAGATGGAAAATAACATGAATATTAAGGCACTCCTAAAGCATCTCTGTAAACCATTTAAATGTCAAGAAGTAGTAATTAATCAAATTATAATACTATCACATAATGGAACGTAATAGCCATTACAAAGAACTAGCCAGATTTATTTCATACTGATATGGAATGATCTCCAAGACATACTATTAAGGAAAAAATTCAAAATACAAAACTGTGTATACAGTATAACACATGAAGAAAATACACATTGACAGATATGCACATAGTTGTAAAAGAATAGCATACTTCTAGAAGGATACAAGAAATCAGTTACAGGAATCACATCTAATTAAATGAGCTGGGTGAGCAGAGTATGGGTACAGGAAGAAAACCTACTTTTTACTACATAGTCTTGTACACTTAAACCTATTTTTCACTACATACTCTTATACATTTAAAAATCTGGACTCTGTGACTCTTAGTTATCTGTTGCTACCAAACACAGTGGCTTAAAATAAGAAACGTAACCTTATGTAGTTTTTAATGGGTCAGGAATTTGGGAATAGCTTAGCAGAGGAGTTGTGGCTTAGAGTATCTCACTAGGTTATGGTGACTGGGGCTGGCTCCTGCACATGGCTAGCATGTTGGTGCTCTTTGGTGATGGAAAACTTTAGTTCCTTCCCACGTGAACCTCTCCATTGACGGATTAAGTATCTTCAAGACACACAATTGACTTTGCTACTATGGGCATCCAAAAGAAAATAATGTGGAAGCAACAATACCTTTAAGGGCCTAGCCTCAGAAATAGCATATCATCAATGCCATACATTCTATTTGTTAGAAACTAGTTACTAAGTTTGGCCCATATTTAATAACAGGGAAATTAGACCCCACTTTTTAAATATAAGAATGTCAAAGAGAAATATACCGTGTTCTTGGATTGGGAGAATCAATATTGTCAAAATGGCTATACTACCCAAAGCAATCTATAGATTCAATGCAATCCCTATTAAGCTACCAACAATATTTTTCACAGAACTAGAACAAATAATTTCACAATTTGTATGGAAATACAAAAAACCTCAAATAGCCAAAGCAATCTTAAGAAAGAAAAATGGAACTGGAGGAATCAACCTGCCTGACTTCAGACTCTACTACAAAGCCACAGTCATCAAGACAGTATGGTACTGGCACAAAGACAGAAATATAGATCAATGGAACAGAATAGAAAGCCCAGAGATAAATCCACGAACCTATGGATACCTTATCTTTGACAAAGGAGGCAAGGATATACAATGGAAAAAAGACAACCTCTTTAACAAGTGGTGCTGGGAAAACTGGTCAACCACTTGTAAAAGAATGAAACTAGAACACTTTCTAACACCATACACAAAAATAAACTCAAAATGGATTAAAGATCTAAAATGTTAAGACCGGAAACTATAAAACTCCTAGAGGAGAACATAGGCAAAACACTCTCCGACATAAATCACAGCAGGATCCTCTATGATGCACCTCCCATAATATTGGAAATAAAAGCAAAACTAAACAAATGGGACCTAATGAAACTTAAAAGCTTTTGCACTACAAAGGAAACTATAAGCAAGGTGAAAAGACAGCCCTCAGAATGGGAGAAAATAATAGCAAACGAAGCAACAGACAAAGGATTAATCTCAAAAATATACAAGCAACTCCTGAAGCTCAATTCCAGAAAAATAAATGACCCAATCAAAAAATGGGCCAAAGAACTAAACAGACATTTCTCCAAAGAAGACATACAGATGGCTAACAAACACATGAAAAGATGCTCAACATCACTCATTATCAGAGAAATGCAAATCAAAACCACAATGAGGTACCATTACACGCCAGTCAGGATGGCTGCTATCCAAAAGTCTACAAGCAATAAATGCTGGAGAGGGTGTGGAGAAAAGGGAACCCTCTTACACTATTGGTGGCAATGCAAACTAGTACAGCCACTATGGAGAACAGTGTGGAGATTTCTTTAAAAACTGGAAATAGAACTGCCATATGACCCAGCAATCCCACTTCTGGGCATACACACCGAGGAATCCAGATGTGAAAGAGACACGTGCACCACAATGCTCATCGCAGCACTGTTTATAATAGCCAGGACATGGAAGCAACCTAGATGCCCATCAGCAGATGAATGGATAAGGAAGCTGTGGTACATATACACCATGGAATATTACTCTGCCATTAAAAAGAATTCATTTGAATCAGTTCTAATGAGATGGATGAAACTGGAGCCCACTGTACAGAGTGAAGTAAGCCAGAAAGATAAAGACCATTACAGTATACTAACACATATATATGGAATTTAGAAAGATGGTAATGATAACCCTATATGCAAAACAGAAAAAGAGACACAGATGTACAGAACAGACTTCTGGACTCTGTGGGAAAAGGCGAGGGTGGGATGTTTCAAGAGAACAGCATCGAAACATGTATATTATCTAGGGTGAAACAGATCACCAGCTCAGGTGGGATGCATGAGACAAGTGCTCGGGCCTGATGCACTGGGAAGACCCAGAGGGATCGGGTAGAGAGGGGGGTGGGAGGGGGGATCGGGATGGGGAATACATGTAAATCCATGGCTGATTCATGTCAATGTATGACAAAAACCACTACAATACTGTAAAGTAATTAGCCTCCAACTAATAAAAATAAATGAAAACAAACAAAAAAAAGAAATATAAATTCCCCAAGCATTGCCCAAAGTGAATGATCAATCAGAATGATTGGTTTTGGGGTTGGCAGGAAAAATAGAAGGGATGTTTGTGGAAAAAAAAAAAAAGAATGTCAAAGAACTTGAGAGCAATACTTTTAAAAGCCACAACACACATATTGCATTTTGGGAAATACAAATAGAAGAATACTAGAAAACTAAATAAAAAGATGCCTATAACTCTGTGTAAGACAAGCTTGATCTTTTGGCCCTGCTTCACAGCTTTGTGGGATCTTAGTGCACTGACTAGGGACTGAACCTGGGCCCTCAGCAGTGAAAGCACCAAGTCCGAACCACTAGACTGCCAGGGAATTTCCGACAAACTCTTATCACTTACCAAAAGAATGAGAGAGAACTGGGATTTAATGTTTATGAAATAACAACACATATCTCAGTCTCTACGTTTGTATCTAAAGTGAGAAACAGCAATTGAATAAATGTATAACTAAAGGTTATTTTGAAAATGGCTCCGAACAGTGCCAATATGTCAGTGTGTACCACGTATTCATATAAATGTTATGAAAACACTGAAAAATTAAATCACATAATCTTTAATGATGATACTGAAGCTTAATAACATCTGTGAAATGATTTTATGTGCCAGCACCTTACTGAGTAGTACATACTCTTCTTATATTTTACATTTCACCCTTGCAAAGCCAGAGGACTTCCCTGGTGGCTGAGATGATAAATCCATGGCTGATTCATGTCAATGTATGGCAAAAACCACTACAATACTGTAAAGTAATTAGCCTCCAACTAATAAAAATAAATGAAAAAAAAAAATAAAGTAGGTTGAGGGTTTTTAAAAAAAAAAAAAAAGCATCTGCCTACAATGCAGTAGACCCAGGTTCAATCCCTGGGTTGGGAAGATCTCCTGGAGAAGAAAATGGCAACCCACTCCAGTATTCTTGCCTGGAAAATCCCATGGACGGAGGAACCTGGTAGGCTACAGTCCATGGGGTCGCGAAGAGTCAGACATGATTGAGCTGGTAGACTAAGACTCGTAGATAGGATCTAAAAACTTGACTCACAAAGCCAAGTGTACATAGTGCATTTTACAGTGGACAAATGAGCAAACAGAGGCATAGGAAAAAGTGAAATATAGTCAGTTGCATCCGACTCTTTGTGAGCCTGTGGACTGTAGCCCGCTAGGCTCCTCTGTTCACGGAATTCACCAGGCAAGAACACTGGAGTGGGTTGCCACTTCCTTTTCCAGGGGATTTCCCTAACCCAGGGATTGAGCCCAGATCTCCTGAATTGCAGGCAGATTTTTTTACTGTTTGAGCCACAGGGAAGCCCTAGTGGTCCATAAATATTCTTTACCATTTGAGCCCACCAAGAAAGCCTTATTTGGATGACTTGCCCAACATCATCCAAACAAGTTTGTCATGTAATCTAAATATATATATGGTTACCAGAACTAAGCACCATATTCAAGAAATATACTGTTCTTAGTCTATTTTCCTTCATTTTCAATATTCTTTTTACATTACTTTCACTAACATTGTGTTTTGGTGGTTCTGTAAACGTACAGGACACAAACTGAATTTGCCATAAAAACAAAGCAAATGTTTTCTCCCCCATGTTCTCCAATTGTAAGAACTATATAAACACAAACACAGACTCACATACAACTGGAAAGAAAAAAAAATTGTCATTTTTTTCTCTACATTTCAATTTTCTAACATGAGTTCTAAGTTTAACAAAGCCATTTAAAAAAATGTTAAGGAGCCCTTATGGGGGTGAGGATAAAGCATCAACCTGCCACAGCTTCCTACATGAAAGGTTTCATTATACACAGAAGAGCCCAATGGCTGAGCTTGCTACTCCACCTACTACATAATCATTGCAAAAGTATGAGCCCTTTCAGGTCAGATATGTACATGTCCCAAGCAATGTACATTACTTGCAGTCACTGCTGCTATAAAATTAAACCTCAACCCTTAGGTGCTTAAAGGAGATAGTTGCTGCTTTTAAAGTTGATACTTGCTGCTTTTAAAAAAACTGCAACACTGACTACATTATTAGTGACTATGATCTTTCACATTTAGTGTAACTTTCCTCAGGGTAGGATTAAATCTGTAAGTTTGGGGAAGGAAAAACTGAACTATTTTAAATAATTTAAAGTTGTATTCTATATACTTAAAGGTTTAAAATCTTTCACCATTTAAGATAAATGACATATTTATGTAAATACTTCATATTTACATAGTAGTAAAGTAGTAATAAAAAGTAGTAAAGATACTACTTTTTAGATCCCCAGTACTTTTAGATAACTCTTATGGTTCAAATATTACTTTCAAATGTGAATTGTATTAGTTTACCCAATGAACGTTTCATTCAATTTTTAATATAAGAGAAAGTGATAACTTTACATAAAGTGCAAATCCCTAGTGGTCCATAAACAGAAAACTTACTTTTCTGAACTTAATTGAAAATAACCTGATCTATATAATGAATCACTATTTAACTGCTCATATTTGCATAAACTGTATGCCATATTCATAAAGCATAATAATTGGTATTGCTTTCATAAAATCAAACCTAAGTTCCTTATTTAGTCAGATTGCAAATTTTTAAATTATAAAAATGTTCATATTTTTCTGTTACATATTGTTAAATCACTTCTAAATACACAAAGTTTAAACAGCAAAGCTCATCAATTTAACTATACACCACCTGCAATCAACCTTCCAATCAATATCTTACCAAGAACAGAGCTCAATGCTCAGTTAACTTCCAACCAACCATCTAATCTTCTTCCCACTTATTTGAAAGCTGCTAATTTTCATGTAGAGACTTTATGAAAAGTTGGAAATTGTAGTTCATGATAGAATGGACAGCAATTACTACCAAGTAAGATCTATGAAAATGAGTTCAAGGATTGCATCACTGCATACTGGATTTTAAATGCTTTACATGGGAGGGATTCAAGTAGGAGAATAGAATGAAATAGGGTTCCTTAGGTCAATTCTTCATTTTATCTCACCAACCCCTGTGTATACATGCATACATATTTACGGTCAACCATACAGGTGTCTAATTTTAAAAAGAGAAAATATTCCTTATCCTATTTACCTTGCACTTATTTCAAATTCCATTATCAGAAAACTCAGGCCTTTCATTTCCTAATAATATATTGCTGCTGTTGTTTAGTTGTAAAGTTATGGCCAACTCTTTTGCGACCTCATAGACTGCAGCCTGCCAGGCTTCTCTGTCAAAGGGATTTCCCAGGCAAGAATAGGACAGTGGGTTGCCACTTCCTTCTCTAGGGGATCTTCCAGACCCAGGGATTGAACCCATGTCTCCTGCTTGGCAGGCAGATTCTTACCACTGAACCACCTGGGAAGCCCAATATAAATATTAAACAGATACATAATCAAATAATCTTATAAATCAATGTGAATATAGTGTCCTGAAAATGTCAAAGAAGGAATGAGTATCTTGACTGGTACAGGAATAAAATTAGAAAATCGGAAGTTATTGGCTCTTAATGGATAGCAACAATGCCTCTGAGGGGGAAAACAAAAGACAACAAGTGGGGAGTGGAGAGTTTGGAGTATTTGGTCACCTAAAAAGCAGCAATGCTCAGGGTAGGTCCTAGAAAACAAACAGCTTAGTTCACTCTTTTTCATTTTTTAGCTGTGTCACTCAGCTTGCAGAATCTTAGCTGCCCAATCAAGGACTGAACCCAGGCCCCAGAAGCGAAAGTACCAAGACCTAACAACTGGACAGTCAGGGAATTCACTTAGCTCCCTTTCTTACAGTAAAGATGAGTATCAGGCAAATAAACAGAATCTGGAAAGTACTATCACAGATTCTCAATTTAACAATTCATTATTATATATTGCAAAGTTGACAGTGAACTACAATACACAGACTATATATGAAGAATGAAGACCAATTTCCTAAGATTTAATATGAACTCTAAAGATTTTAACAGATGATTCATTTATAAATTCAAAAATTTTATCAATAAGCTATTATATTCAAAAGCCTATTCATATAGTACTGTTAGAATAAAAACTCTGTCTTAAGAATTTTCTTTTACATATTCTGAATTTCTTCCAGTGGAAACAAGAACACTTTGCAATTACACTCGACTAAGATTTTTTAAAACTTCTCCTACACTTAACTTTGGATATTATCAGCTAAACTGAAGGCTCAAAGGGGAACCCTAAATAAGCATGTCTTAGAAATGCTTTAAAATTCCTTATTTACATAGCACAAAATGTGTTAAGCAAAATTCAGACCTTTAACTCTCAGAAGTTAGCTTATTTGCCCACTAACATAAGTAAAAATTATGACATTATTTTATTAGGTATGGTGAACATCTTATGATATCTTGTATTCAAAAAGACTATAGACATCCTGAATACCAATTTAGATAAGGGTATTCATTAGGGTCCCACATTTTACTTTATCATATCTATTATTAATGTGATAAATCACCATCACATTACATCTGTGAGTTGTTCAAATCAGAACAGTTATGTAAAAGCTAAGCTTTTTTTTTTTTTTTTTACTAGTTTTATTTGGCTTTGCCAGGTCTTAGTTGGAGCAGATGGGACCTAATTGCCCAACCAAGGATTGAACTCAAGCCCTTTGCATAGCCACTGGACCACCAGGGAAGTCCCAAAGCTAAGCTTTCTGATCACTTACTATGCGTCAGGCACCTTGCTAGGTAATTTATGCCTATTGCTATACTTAATTTTCTTAACAAACTATAAAGTTATGGTGTTTTGAGTTATCATCTCATTTTACTTCTGAAGAAACTAATGCTCAAAGAGTTGAAGGCCACTCAATAAGAAAGTGAAACCAGGTCTAAAAATTCAGATCTTTGCCTCCGAAGATTATACTATTATAAACTTTATTTATATTGCAGTCAAAACATTTCAATGCATGACATTAAAAGAAAAAATTTAATAACTAGATTAAAATAAATATTTATGCTTGTAAAGATGCTATGTTTTCAGCCTGTCCAAAAAAAAAAAAAGAAAACCCTAAATAAAATTAATACAAACCAGAGAATCGAGCAGTAAAGAAAGGTAAGTTTTCTCATATAGGGTTATGTCTCTTAATCACTTCCATCATTCAAAATTTGTTCATTGAAAGTCTTTTAAGTCACATAGATTGCTGGAGATACTAAGGACACAGAGCAAGGACTAAAACCAAGTGCCTGCCCTCAAAATGCTTACATTTTAAAGAATACACAATAATAACAGAAGAAAAATATAATACATTGTAGTAACAGGCTAAAAAGGAAAATAATTATGCTATCAACTCAACAATTATTCTTTTCTAATATTTATTTACTTTATCTTTGGCTGTGCTGGGTCTTCGTTGCTACAAATGGACCTTCTTCAGTTGCAGTGAGAAAGGGTTACCCTCTACTTGCAGTGTGTGGGCTTCTCATTGCGGCAGCTTCGCTTGTGGCTCCAGGGTACAGGCTCAGTAGCTGTGGCACAGGCTTAGCTAACCAGCCGCGTATGGAATCTTCCTAGACCAGGGATCCAACTCATGTCCCCTGCGCTGGCAGGTGCATTCTTTACCACCAGAGAACTTGTCAACAGCTCTTCTTAATAAAAGTGGTGAAAATATAAAGATTAGAATTATTCTTCCCTAACATTAAGTATAGGCTTCGCAGGTGGCTCAGTGGTAAAGAATCCATCTGTCAAGCAGGAGACGTGGGTTCAATCCCTGGGTCGAGAAAATAACCTGGAGAAGGAAGTGGCAACCCCCTCCACTGTTCTTGTCTGGGAAATCACATGGACAAAGCAAATCCCAAGGTGGGCTACAGTTCATGGATTTGCAAAGAGTAGGACAGGACTAAATAGCAGCAACAGAGGAGCCAAGATGGCGGAGAAGTAGGACGGAGAGACCACTTTCTCTCCTACAAATTCATCAAAAGAATATCTGAACGCAGAGCAAACTTCACAAAACAACTTCTGATCACTAGCTGAGGTCATCAGGCGCCCAGAAAAGCAGCCCATTGTCTTCGAAAGGAGGTAGGACAAAATATAAAAGATAAAAAGTGAGACAAAAGAGCTAAGGACGGAGATCCGTCCCGGGAAGCGGGTCTTTAGAGGACGTTTCCAGACACCGGGAAACCCTCGCACTGTCGGGCCTGGGGGAAGTGTTTGAATCTAGGAGGGCAACCTGACTGGGAGGGAAACAATAAATAAAACCCACAGATTACAAGCCTAAAAGCAACTCTCAGCAGAAAAGTGCCCAAGACACCCGCATCCGCCACCAGCAAGTGGGGGCGGTGCCCTGAGGACAATCGGAGGGAGCTTTTGTGAGTTGCCAACTTGAACTGTGGGAGAGCAGGGAAGAGAGAGAAAATTAACCGGCCCGAACACGCTGCCGGCCGTCCGCAGAATAAAGGGACCGAGAACGTCCAGAGAAGAGCTCGCAGACTGCGGACCGGCCCAGACCCACCGGAGGCGGGAGCAGGTCGCGGCAAGACACAGGGCGCAGGCACCCGACCGACGCAGGCGGGGACTGGGGCTGGGGATGCGGAGGCCAGAAGGCGCATGCACCCGACTGGCGGAAACCGAGATTGGGACCGCGGAAGGTAGTGGGTGCGCCGCACCCGGGGAAAGTGCGCCTGTCAAGCTCCTGGCTGCCTGGACCGCTCTGACGGGGAAGGCACAAGAGCGGACGCAGCCTTTTGTTCCGCGCTTTTGTGGAGCACCCGAGGGGAGCTGCGCGCGCGGCGCGCTCCATATACAGCAGCCGGAATCCTGAGCAGCGCAGACCGAGAAAGCAGCGCGAGCCTCTCCCAGCAGCGCCAGCCCATCCCCGCAGTGTCAGCCCCTCCCAGCAGCGGGACAGAACTAGCTACCTGAATAAGAGTCCACCTCCGCCGGCCTGTGTCAGGGCGGAAATGAGGCTCTGAAGAAACCGGAAAACAGAAGCCAAATAAACAAAGGGAACCGCTTCAGAAGGGACCTGTGCAACAGATTAAAATCCCTAAGTGTAAGCTGGAACGAGGAGATATCTGAAACTGAGCCGAACCGACACTGACCTCAACAGCTCCAGAGAAATTCCTAGATATATTTTTACTTTTTTTTTTTTAATAAGGAAAAAAAAAATTTTTCTTTAATTTTTTTTTTCTTTTTTCTCTTTTATTTTCCTTTAAAATTCCCTATTACTCCCCCATCACTCCTTAACTTTCATTTTCATAGATTTTTACGATTTTTTTTAATTAGAGAAAAATCTTTTTTTTTCTCTTTTTTTCTCCTTTTTCCTCTTCTATTTTCTATTTTTCTTTTTCTCTTATTTCTTTTAAAGTCCTCTAGTACTCCTCTACTACTCCTTAATTTTCATTTTCAACACACTATAACCTTACCAAAAAAAAAAAAAGAGAGAAGCCCTATTTTTTAAACTGAACTTCATATATATTTAAAAAAATTTTTTTGTGTTTTGGTTTTTGTTTTTAATATAGTATTTTTAAGAGTCTAATCTCTAGATTTTTAATTTTTGTTTTTCAAAATATGATATAAATTGTGAACATTTAAGAATCCAATATTCAGTTCCCATTTTTATTCAGGAGTGTGTTGATTATTCTCTCCCAATCTTGACTCTCTGTTTTCTACCTCAGAACACCTCTATTTCCTCCTTTCCCCTTTTCTTCCCAATCCAATTCTGTGAATCTTGGTGGGTGTCTGGGCTACGGAGAACATTCTGGGAACAGACAACTGCGTAGATCTGTCTCTCTCCTCTTGAGTCCGCCTTTTTCTCCTCCTGCTCAACACTATCTCCCTCCTCCCTCTCCTCTTCTTCATGTAACTCTTGTGAACCTCTCTGGGTGTCCCTAACGGGGGCGAATCTTTTTGCCATTAACCTAGAAGTTTTATTATCAGTGCTGTGTAGTTGGAGAAGTCCTGAGACTACAGGAAGAATAAAACTGAAATCCAGAGGCAGGAGACTTAAGCCCAAAACCTGAGAACACCAGAAAACTCCTGACTACATGGAACTTTAAGTAATAAGTGACCGTCCAAAAGCCTCCATACCTACACTGAAACCAACCACCACCCAAGAGCCAATAAGTTTTAGAGCAAGACATACCACGCAAATTCTCCAGCAACACAGGAACACAGCCCTGAACATCAACATACAGGCTGCCCAAGGTGACACCTAACACATAGACCCATCTCAAAACTCATTACTGGGCACTCCATTGCTCTCCAGAGAGAAGAAATCAAGTTCCACGCACCAGAACACCGACGCAAACTTTCCTAACCAGGAAACATTGACAAGCCAATCGTCTAACCCCACCCACTGGGAAAAACCTCCACAATAAAAAGGAACCACAGACCTCCAGAATACAAAAAGCCCAGTCCAGACACAGCAATCTAAACAAGATGAAAAGGCAGAGAAATACCCAACAGGTAAAGGAACATGAAAAATGCCCACCAAGTCAAACAAAAGAGGAGGAGATAGGGAATCTACCTGAAAAAGAATTTAGAATAATGATAATAAAAATGATCCAAAATCTTGAAAACAAAATGGAGTTACAGATAAATAGCCTGGAGACAAAGATTGAAAAGATGCAAGAAATGTTTAATAAAGACCTAGAAGAAATAAAAAAGAGTCAATTAAAAATGAATAATGCAAAAAAAAATGAATAATGCAATGAATGAGATCAAAAACACTCTGGAGGGAACCAAGAGTAGAATAACGGAGACAGAAGATAGGATAAGTGAGGTAGAAGATAAAATGGTGGAAATAAATGAAGCAGAGAGGAAAAAAGAAAAAAGGATCAAAAGAAATGAGGACAACCTCAGGGACCTCTGGGACAATGTGAAACGCCCCAACATTCGAATCATAGGAATCCCAGAAGAAGAAGACAAAAAGAAAGGCCATGAGAAAATACTCGAGGAGATAATAGCTGAAAACTTCCCTAAAATGGGGAAGGAAATAGCCACCCAAGTCCAAGAAACCCAGAGAGTCCCAAACAGGATAAACCCAAGGCGAAACACCCCAAGACACACATTAATCAAATTAACAAAGATCAAACACAAAGAACAAATATTAAAAGCAGCAAGGGAGAAACAACAAATAACACACAAAGGGATCCCCATAAGGATAACAGCTGATCTATCAATAGAAACCCTCCAGGCCAGAAGGGAATGGCAGGACGTACTGAAAGTAATGAAAGAGAATAACCTACAACCTAGATTACTGTACCCAGCAAGGATCTCATTCAGATATGAAGGAGAATTCAAAAGCTTTACAGACAAGCAAAAGCTGAGAGAATTCAGCACCACCAAACCAGCTCTTCAACAAATGCTAAAGGATCTTCTCTAGATAGGAAATGCAGAAAGGTTGTATAAACGTGAACCCAAAACAACAAAGTAAATGGCAACAGGACCACACCTATCAATAATTACCCTAAATGTAAATGGGTTGAATGCCCCAACCAAAAGACAAAGATTGGCTGAATGGATTCAAAAACAAGACCCCTATATATGCTGTCTACAAGAGACCCACCTCAAAACAAGAGACACATACAGACTAAAAGTGAAGGGCTGGAAAAAAATATTTCATGCAAACGGAGACCAAAAGAAAGCAGGAGTCGCAATACTCATATCAGATAAAATAGACTTTCAAATAAAGGATGTGAAAAGAGACAAAGAAGGACACTACATAATGATCAAAGGATTAATGCAAGAAGAAGCTATAACAATTATAAATATATATGCACCCAACATAGGAGCACCGCAATATGTACGGCAAACGCTAACGAGTATGAAAGAGGAAATTAATAGTAACACAATAATAGTGGGAGACTTTAATACCCCACTCACAACTATGGATAGATCAACTAAACAGAAAATTAACAAGGAAACACAAACCTTGAATGACACAATGGACCAGCTAGACCTAATTGATATCTATAGGACATTTCACCCCAAAACAAGCAACTTCACCTTTTTCTCAAGTGCACACGGAACCTTCTCCAGAATAGATCACATCCTGGGCCATAAATCTAGTCTTGGAAAATTCAAAAAAATTGAAATCATTCCAGTCATCTTTTCTGACCACAGTGCAGTAAGATTAGATCTCAATTACAGGAAAAAAATTGTTAAAACTTCAAACATATGGAGGCTAAATAACACGCTTCTGAATAACCAACAAATCATAGAAGAAATCAAAAAAGAAATCAAAATATGCATAGAAATGAATGAAAATGAAAACACAACAACCCAAAACCTATGGGACACTGTAAAAGCAGTGCTAAGGGGAAGGTTCATAGCATTACAGGCTCACATCAAGAAACAAGAAAAAAGCCAAATAAATAACCTAACTCTACACCTAAAGCAATTAGAGAAGGAAGAAATGAAGAACCCCAGGGTTAGCAGAAGGAAAGAAATCTTAAAAATTAGGGCAGAAATAAATGCAAAAGAAACTAAAGAGACCATAGCAAAAATCAACAAAGCTAAAAGCTGGTTTTTTGAAAAAATAAACAAAATTGACAAACCATTAGCAAGACTCATTAAGAAGCAAAGAGAGAAGAACCAAATTAACAAAATTAGAAATGAAAATGGAGAGATCACAACAGACAACACTGAAATACAAAGGATCATAAGAGACTACTACCAGCAGCTCTATGCCAATAAAATGGACAACTTGGATGAAATGGACAAATTCTTAGAAAAGTATAATTTTCCAAAACTGAACCAGGAAGAAATAGAAGATCTTAACAGACCCGTCACAAGCAAGGAAATCGAAACTGTCATCAAAAATCTTCCAGCAAACAAAAGCCCAGGACCAGATGGCTTCACAGCTGAATTCTACCAAAAATTTAGAGAAGAGCTAACACCTATCTTACTCAAACTCTTCCAGAAAATTGCAGAGGAAGGTAAACTTCCAAACTCATTCTATGAGGCCACCATCACCCTAATTCCAAAACCAGACAAGGATGCCACAAAAAAAGAAAACTACAGGCCAATATCACTGATGAACATAGATGCAAAAATCCTTAACAAAATTCTAGCAAACAGAATCCAACAACATATTAAAAAAAATCATACACCATGACCAAGTGGGCTTTATCCCAGGAATGCAAGGATTCTTTAATATCCGCAAATCAATCAATGTAATACACCACATTAACAAATTGAAAGATAAAAACCATATGATTATCTCAATAGATGCAGAGAAAGCCTTTGACAAAATTCAACACTCATTTATGATTAAAACTCTCCAGAAAGCAGGAATAGAAGGAACATACCTCAACATAATAAAAGCTATATATGACAAACCCACAGCAAGCATCACCCTCAATGGTGAAAAATTGAAAGCATTTCCCCTGAAATCAGGAACAAGACAAGGGTGCCCACTCTCACCACTACTATTCAACATAGTGTTGGAAGTTTTGGCCACAGCAATCAGAGCAGAAAAAGAAGTAAAAGGAATCCAGATAGGAAAAGAAGAAGTGAAACTCTCGCTGTTTGCAGATGACATGATCCTCTACATAGAAAACCCTAAAGACTCTTCCAGAAAATTACTAGAGCTAATCAATGAATATAGTAAAGTTGCAGGATATAAAATTAACACACAAAAATCCCTTGCATTCCTATATACTAACAATGAAAAAACAGAAAGAGAAATTAAGGAAACAATACCATTCACCATTGCAACAAAAAGAATAAAATACTTAGGAATATATCTACCTAAAGAAACAAAAGACCTATACATAGAAAACTATAAAACACTGATGAAAGAAATCAAAGAGGACACAAACAGATGGAGAAACATACCATGCTCATGGATTGGAAGAATCAATATTGTCAAAATGGCTATTCTACCCAAAGCAATCTATAGATTCAATGCAATCCCTATTAAGCTACCAACAATATTTTTCACAGAACTAGAACAAATAATTTCACAATTTGTATGGAAATACAAAAAACCTCGAATAGCCAAAGTAATCTTGAGAAAGAAGAATGGAACTGGAGGAATCAACCTGCCTGACTTCAGACTCTACTACAAAGCCACAGTCATCAAGACAGTATGGTACTGGCACAAAGACAGAAATATAGATCAATGGAACAGAATAGAAAGCCCAGAGATAAATCCACGAACTTATGGACACCTTATCTTTGACAGAGGAGGCAAGGATATACAATGGAAAAAAGACAACCTCTTTAACAAGTGGTGCTGGGAAAACTGGTCAACCACTTGTAAAAGAATGAAACTAGAACACTTTCTAACACCATACACAAAAATAAACTCAAAATGGATTAAAGATCTAAATTTAAGACCAGAAACTATAAAACTCCTAGAGGAGAACATAGGCAAAACACTCTCCGACATAAATCACAGCAAGATCCTCTATGACCCACCTCCCAGAATATTGGAAATAAAAGCAAAACTAAACAAATGGGACCTAATGAAACTTAAAAGCTTTTGCACTACAAAGGAAACTATAAGCAAGGTGAAAAGACAGACCTCAGATTGGGAGAAAATAACAGCAAATGAAGAAACAGACAAAGGATTAATCTCAAAAATATACAAGCAACTCCTGCAGCTCAATTCCAGAAAAATAAATGACCCAATCAAAAAATGGGCCAAAGAACTAAACAGACATTTCTCCAAAGAAGACATACAGATGGCTAACAAACACATGAAAAGATGCTCAACATCACTCATTATCAGAGAAATGCAAATCAAAACCACAATGAGGTACCATTACACGCCAGTCAGGATGGCTGCTATCCAAAAGTCTACAAGTAATAAATGCTGGAGAGGGTGTGGAGAAAAGGGAACCCTCTTACACTGTTGGTGGGAATGCAAACTAGTACAGCCACTATGGAGAACAGTGTGGAGATTTCTTTAAAAACTGGAAATAGAACTGCCATATGACCCAGCAATCCCACTTCTGGGCATACACACTGAGGAAACCAGATCTGAAAGAGACACGTGCACCCCAATGTTCATCGCAGCACTGTTTATAATAGCCAGGACATGGAAGCAACCTAGATGCCCATCAGCAGATGAATGGATAAGGAAGCTGTGGTACATATACACCATGGAATATTACTCAGCCGTTAAAAAGAATTCATTTGAACCAGTTCTAATGAGATGGATGAAACTGGAGCCCATTATACAGAGTGAAGTAAGCCAGAAAGATAAAGAACATTACAGTATACTAACACATATATATGGAATTTAGAAAGATGGTAATGACAACCCTATATGCAAAACAGAAAAAGAGACACAGAAGTACAGAACAGACTTTTGAACTCTGTGGGAGAAGATGAGGGTGGGATGTTGCAAAAGAACAGCATGTATATTATCTATGGTGAAACAGGTCACCAGCCCAGGTGGGATGCATGAGACAAGTGCTCGGGCCTGGTGCACTGGGAAGACCCAGAGGAGTTGGGTGGAGAGGGGGGTGGGAGGGGGGATCAGGATGGGGAATACGTGTAAATCTATTGCTGGTTCGTGTCAATGTATGACAAAACCCACTGAAAAAATAAATTAATTAATTAATTTAAAAATAAATAAATAGCAGCAACATGAAGTACATGTCATATTATCACCTTTGAGCTATTTCAGGAGTTTATAATTATATATTATGTATAGCAATAATTCTTATCTATAAAAATCAAAAATTAAAATCAACCCAGTAGAGATGAAAAATGAAATGTCACCCCATCATAGTCAGTTTCATAATACTATAGACTGATTCCAAGGACCACACATATATTTAGTCCTGAATTCTCCTTAAAATAAACTGCAACATCTTACCTGTATATTAATTAACAATGAGTTAAATAAAATTGTTGGCATGTGTTTATTTTATATCTGAGAGTCATGATTTTCCCTTCTAAGAATGGTAGCCTATAAGAGTACTATGATTATTACCATTTTACAGAAAAGGAAACTGAAACTTGAAAAGGTTAGGTAACTAGTCCAAGTTTACACTTCCCCAGCTTTATTTACTGCACAACATATCACTAAGCCCCCACCACTATGCAATGTTAAGCTAAAAATTTACTATTTTGTTTTTCACTTTTACAAAATATCTTATCACCAAAAGTATCAAAGAAAACAGAAATACTCTAGAAAAGCTTGTCTTAAAAAACATGGCAGTTGACAGTACCACTATACCATTTAATTGGCAAAGGCCATATTCACTGTCCAACTTATCAAACAATAAGTCTGGTGGTCCAATGGTTAAGAATCCGCCCGCCAAGGCAGGGGACACTGGTTTAACCCCTGCTTCGGAAAGATCTCACATGTTACATGGCAACTACGCCCCTGCCCCACAACTAGTGAACCACTGCTCGGTCTTACCACCACCACAACTGAAGGCTGTGTGCCCAGAGCCCATGCTCAGCAACAAGAGAAGACACCACAGTGAGAAGTCTGCACACCCACTTGCTACAGCTACAGAAAGTCCGCACACAGCAACGAAGATCTAGTGCAGTCAAAAATAAATAAATAGATCTTTTTAAAAAAGCCTTCCTTATTAAAAAAAAGAAAAAGTCTAGGCACTCACCTCTACACCAAAAGAGGTCCTGACTTTATTTTTCGGTTCCAAAAAATTAATCAACAAGACACTTATTTAAATGTAATTACAAAATAGAATAAAAGGAAACAGAATAAAGGCAAAAAATTTTATCCCCTGGATGAAATAAGGTCCTGCTATTTCCAGTTTTCCTTACTGAAGCACTTGTTGCTTTACTATTAGGCAGGAGAAACACAGTATCAAACTGTAACCTTGTTTAATTTCATACCACGGGGGACAATGCACCACATTAAGGTTCGTAAGTGTAAAAGATACACTTCTTTTTAATAAAGTGCATGCTTTATGATATGTAGGTACAGATTTATACGATACAACCTCAGAGCACACCAGAACCACTGAGACAAAACCAAAGGCATGTTTTACTAATGGTGGGAAAAGAATCCTTGAACATAGTCATAAAGTAAGCCTTAAAGGACAAAAAATATGGAAAGAAGGATAGTGAAAAGAGAATGGGGAGCTAAGGAAGAAAGAGAAAATATCGGTTTTTGCTTTACATTAAAGAATCTAACAGCATAGAAGGATGTCACAAACACATGAAAAATATCATTTAGGAAAACAAAACACTACTTTTTTCACCTTAGTTTACTACAACAGTCATTCACAGTCTAATTCAACAAAGAAAAAGATTACCAAAGAAGCAAGATATTAATTCATACTTAATTTTTTCAATTGCAAGGAGAAATTCACAACATAAAGAGTCAACCTTATTTTATAAGATTCAAGTTAAAATTATTAAAATAGGCACTAAAAGAAATCTTCTTTTTAAGGACATAAAAGTTTGACAAGATTCTGTGTTGCATCACCATCTGCCACATCCTGCTCTGATATTTATAAATATAGTTGTGCTATTGATGTTTCTACAACTGCTCCAGGTGTAAGGCATTAGAAGGGAGAACTCTCTTTGATCACTCCAATGTCATTTCTCCTCTTTAGATCTAAGCAGTCTAGACTGTTCCCAGATTCCCAGAGATATATCTACTAAAATGCCTTTTAATCTCTAAATAGTTTTTTCAAGTGAAATTGGTCAAAAAATGAAATAATCAGAATACTATTTATTCATATAGGAAAGCCACACAGACTTGTTTCTTTAAAAGAAAAAAAAGTCTACAAAAATAAAGATGAGGATCTCGACTTTCATCAATTTTTATTTCTAAATGCTATTGTTACTAAAACACAAGCCCATGTGCCCAACACACAATGAGGCCAAATAATACTAAATGTCAGAGTTTAGAACAAAGGCAGGTTTACTGAGGGCCATGCAAAGAGATGGGTGCTTCATACCTTAAAAACCCAAACTCAGGATTTCCCTGGTGGTCCAGTGGTTAAGAGTCTGCCTCCCAGTGCAGGAGACCCTGGATCAATCCCTAGTTCAAAAAGATCCCACGTGCAGCGGTGCAACGCAGCCTGCACTCTAGAGCCTGTGAGTTGCAGTTACTGAAACCCACACCTAGAGCCCGTGCTCCACGACGAGAAGTTGCTGTAAGAGAAGTCTGCATGCTGCAACAAGAATAAGCACACGTGCAGGAATGAAGATGTAGTGCAGCCAAAAATAAAGATAAATAAGCAATTTTTAAAAATAAAACAAAAAACCAAAAACCCAAACTCCCGAAAGCTTTCAACAAAGCCCTTTTATATGAAAAGTGAGGAAGAGGAGTGGTTAGTCCTAAACTTCTTGGTATTAGGTCATGGTCAGGTAACATTCTCATAAATCTTCACCAAACAAACATTATTCTATATTCTGACAAGAAAGGACCAGACCCCAAGGCACAACTTTGGCCCTCTGAGGTCAGGTCCTGGCTAAGAGGAGGCAGCTCTCAGCTGGTGGATCCCTCAGGGCAGGGTTACCATACCCTAACCCAGCTGACATCGCTGGGAGAGACAGGTGCCCAGGACCCAGCTGGCCCTCAGGCTCCTCAGGCCACCCACACAGCGGAGGCAGGTTCTGTTAACTGTTACATAGGCAGATGGCAGCTGCCATTAGGTGGCAGAGGCAGAGACTGGGGAGACATTCACTGCCGCCTCAAGTCCTGGGCCCGGCCAGTAGTGGAGCCCTGCAGGACACAGCCTTCAGCCGGTTCCCTGGGCGCCCCAGCTCACTCACTGACCTGATGTTGGATGAGCTAGAGGGCCCTGGGGAGAAGGCCAGGATAAACTCTTACCTTACTCTCTGACTGAGGACCACCACTCTGTTGGTCATAAAGTTGAATGGGCCCACTAATGGTCCCTCAGTGACAGTTAGTCACTTGGGGGAGGGAACCACTGCGGCACTGACCAGTGGGTGAGAAGGACCACTAACAGTTCAAGGTAACCACAGCCTGGTAACAAGATGCCGGGAGAACCTGCTGTGTGTTAAGGGCTGTGCATGGCTGTGCTCTATTGTGCTATGACCTAACTGGAAATGTTACAAGGTTCTTAAAATATTAAAATACCAAGCTTATAATTCTGGGTTGAACATGTTTCTATTCATTCCAACATTAACTAGAAACTTTATAAAAAATGTTTTTAGGTATTCAATATATAAAGAGTTTGGGAAACCTTTAAAACAATTCTGAAAACTGATAGATTAAATGATGTTTGTGTGAAGAAAACTGTACCCTTCCTAAAACACACCCCTCATAGTCATACTGTATAAAACATAAAAATACTGACACAAAATATTTCTCTCAAAATTAAAAAAAAAACAAAAACACCTTGGTTAAAATTTCAATACAAAGGCTTATCTAACTGGGAGAACGATGAGAAATACTAAGACTAAAAAGTCAATAATCAGAAAAACATGTGAGGAATTAGAAGGATATAAGAATTCAAGAA